>NC_134687.1:120165981-120328481 GCF_050947455.1 Rhinoderma darwinii
AAATACTTATAAAATAATATTACTATATCAATGGATATTCATACAACTATAGTATATTATCAATGTCTTGTTGGATTAACCTTTATGATAGAAAACAATTGTTGTCAGCATATTTACTTACCATGATTTCTATAGTTTCACTTTTAGTACACAGAATATATTCACTCACATTACTACAGTACCTGCCACAAGAATTTTATTTAAAGAGGCTCTGTCACCAGATTTTGCAACCCCTATCTGCTATTGCAGCAGATAGGCGCTGCAATGTAGATTACAGTAACGTTTTTATTTTTAAAAAACGAGCATTTTTGGCCAAGTTATGACCATTTTTGTAGTTATGCAAATGAGGCTTGCAAAAGTCCAAGTGGGTGTGTTTAAAAGTAAAAGTCCAAGTGGGCGTGTATTATGTGTGTTACATCTGGGCGTGTATTATGTGCGTACATCGGGGCGTGTTTACTACTTTTACTAGCTGGCCGTTCTGATGAGAAGTATCATCCACTTCTCTTCAGAACGCCCAGCTTCTGGCAGTGCAGACACAGCGTGTTCTCGAGAGATCACGCTGTGTCGTCACTCACAGGCCCTGCATCGTGTCAGACGAGCGGGGACACATCGGCACCAGAGGCTACAGATGATTCTGCAGCAGCATCGGCGTTTGCAGGTAAGTAGCTACATCGACTTACCTGCTAACGCCGATGCTGCTGCAGAATCAACTGAAGCCTCTGGTGCCGATGTGTCCGACACGATGCAGGACCTGTGAGTGACGTCACAGATCTGCACTGCCAGAAGCTGGGCGTTCTGAAGAGAAGTGGATGATACTTCTCATCAGAACGCCCAGCTAGCCAGCTAGTAAAAGTAGTAAACACGCCCAGATGTACGCACATAATACACGCCCACTTGGACTTTTACTTTTAAACACACCCACTTGGACTTTTGCAAGCCTCATTTGCATAACTACAAAAATGGTCATAACTTGGCCAAAAATGCTCGTTTTTTTAAAAATAAAAACGTTACTGTAATCTACATTGCAGCGCCTATCTGCTGCAATAGCAGATAGGGGCTGCAAAATCTGGTGACAGAGCCTCTTTAACAATTCAATATCAAGTGTCACGATCACAGGGTATGTGACCCACTAGGCAGCTCCGCCAAAGCGGAGAGGCAGCTGGCCAAGTCACAGTCTATGCGAGAGCCTATACCAGTTTTGTAGCACAAGGGTACCTAAAATAGTCCAGACAGTGGCCGAGGCTTTAGCACAGATGGAGGTGGGTGCAGCACGTTACGCCAGACGTGGCGGATGACGCTGGTTTTGGTAGATGACTCTGGACCTGGCAGATGACAGCAGGTGCACTAGGACACGACTCAAACACTAACAGGCTCAGGGACAAGGACACAGCACGGGATACAGGTAGCAGGGCACGGGAAACAACGGGAACAGGATAACACTAAGGGACCATTTGCAAAGACTAACATGGGATTAACTAACAAGGCTCAGGCAAGGATCAGAAGGGCAGGGCCCTTTTTATAGTTCAGGGTGATCAGGGAATAATGAATACATTATTTACATATGTGCACGCTGGCCCTTTAAGTACAGGAACCAGCGCGCGCACGCCCTCTAGTGATCACTACGGGACAGAGCGGGCACATGTGCCGACGTCTCTGGGGAGGAAGACGCCGACCGGACGAGGAGGATCTGCGGGAGGCAGGTAAGTGAAGGTCGCGGTCCGTGACCGTGGCCGTAACATCAAGGAGTAGGAAGGAAAATTCATATAAACTGGGACTATTAAATTCTTTCCAGCAGTTCTCAAGGGAAAGTGGATAGCTGTGGACTTAAACGGTTAAAACATAAAAACAATTTCCCGGAACACCACTGAAAATATAATAACTTCATAACTTGCCAATATGAGAGTTTTGTCAACTTTGATGTTTAGCAGAGACTGTACGGATAGTCTGCAGGGTTTATTATGAACTAAGAAATGTAATTCACAGGAAACAAAAACTGTAATCCTTAAAATTTGGTGGGGAAAAACACTTGTAATCCACAGAATATGGTATGTTACAATTGTAATCCACAAGCCCAATATGACACACATGCTCTCTCTTTTTTTCTCTCTCTCTCTCTTATGAACGTGGCACTTTAATCTGTGGTGATATTAATACGGTAGACAGCCACCATAACGGGAATGAACTTTCAAATGGACCCATGCTAAATGGGTAGCACCACTGTGGCACAAATTGGCCCTGGGTAAGGCCCAAATGGCAGACACCTTCCCGTCTGACGGTGGCTGAATCTGTGTACCTGGCACCTAAAACTTCTGTGACAGGAGGTTGCGTGCTATGCTTCCGTTATAGAACTTCCGTTATTATCACTTCTCTCTGGTGGTCTGTGGGAGGAAACCCAGTAGGTGCCTCATAGGTAAGGGTTCTGGGTAAACCCTAATCTCTGTGGCTGCACAGTACCTCCTGAAATTGGTGAACATGCTGGCTTTGTACAAAGACCTTTCTTGGTATCTCTCGGTTTCTCATGCCTCAAATAGCCAGCCACTACACACTGGCTCTCCAACTGCTATTGCCTGGATACTACACACTGTCTCTCCAACTACCACTGCCTGGACACTACACACTGGCTCTCCAACTGCCACTGCCTGGACACTACACACTGGCTCTCCAACTATCACTGCCTGGACACTACACAGTGGATCTACAACTGACACTGCCTGTATACTACACACTGGCTCTCCAACTACCACTGCCTTGACACTACACACTGGCTCTACAACTGCCATTGCCTGGACACTACACATTGGCTCTACAACTGCCACTGCCTAGACACTGCACACTGGCTCTCCAACTGCCACTGCCTGGACACTACAAACATTGGCTCTCCAACTACCACTGCCTGGACACTGCACACTGGCTCTCCAACTGCCACTGCCTGGACACTACACACTGGCTCTCCAACTACCACTGCCTGGACACTACACAGTGGCTCTACAACTGCCACTGCCTGGACACTACACACTGGCTCTCCAACTGCCACTGCCTAGACACCACACACTGGCTCTCCAACTGCCACTGCCTGGATACTACACACTGGCTCTCCAACTACCACTGCCTTGACACTACACACTGGCTCTACAACTGCCATTGCCTGGACACTACACAGTGGCTCTACAACTGCCACTGCCTGGACACTACACACTGGCTCTCCAACTATCACTGCCTGGACACTACACAGTGGCTCTAAAACTGCCACTGCCTGGACACTACACGCTGGCTCTCCAACTACCACTACCTGGACACTACACACTGGATTTCCAACTGCCACTGCCTTTACAATTGCTTACACTTCACACTACACACTGGCTCTCCAACTGCCACTGCCTGGATACTACACACTGGCTCTCCAACTACCACTGCCTTGACACTACACACTGGCTCTACAACTGCCATTGCCTGGACACTACACAGTGGCTCTACAACTGCCACTGCCTGGACACTACACACTGGCTCTCCAACTATCACTGCCTGGACACTACACAGTGGCTCTACAACTGCCACTGCCTGAATACTACACACTGGCTCTCCAACTGCCACTGCCTGGACACTACACACTGTCTCTCCAACTACCACTGCCTGGACAATACACACTGGCTCTACAACTGCCACTGCCTGGACACTATACACTGGCTCTCCAACTGCCACTGCCTGGACACTATACACTGGCTCTTCAACTGCCACTGCCTGGAAACTACACACTGGCTCTCCAACTGCCACTGAATGGATACTACACACTGGCTCTACAACTGCCACTGCCTGGACACTTCCCAGTGGCTCTACAACTGCCACTGCCTGGAAACTACACACTGGCTCTCCAACTATCACTGCCTGGACACTACACAGTGGCTCTAAAACTGCCACTGCCTGGACACTACACGCTGGCTCTCCAACTACCACTACCTGGACACTACACACTGGATTTCCAACTGCCACTGCCTTTACAATTGCTTACACTTCACACTACACACTTGCTCACCAACTACCACTGCCTGGATATTACACACTGACTCTACAACTGCTTCTTCCTGGACACAACACACTGGCTCTACACATCTCTTAATTTATTTGGTGCATCTTTGCCTGTCCATGCGACTGAAATACAAACCCATGCGTGCTAAGAGCAAATGCAGATTTGCGGCATAACTTAGGCCAGTGTCAGACGTAAATTAGCACGATCTGTCGTCCTGATTCAGGCCTCGCCCCTTTTCCTCTGCACTTTCTGAAAGTGGCGAGAAAAGTAAAAAACAAAAACTACCGACTGGCTCTTCAACTGCCCCTGCCTAGACACTGCCACAGGCTTACTCTCTCCTCCTTGTGGGTTCCCTCTAATCCCGTTTCCTTTTCTCTGCTCCTGCCCCAGTGGTCTGAATGCTCGCTGGGGGCTACACACATTTTATTGCAACTTTATAGAAATCTGAATATGTAAGGAAACAAGGGCTCCTAGAGGGAATACATGCAGCTACAGGAAGGACATCTAAACTGCATATAGTTCTTGTACCAGTGGGCAGGCAGATGCATGAGACTGACAAAATATGCCTCTGCACATATTTCCCTCATTCAGGAGACTGTGTTGACGTCTATTAATAGACTATTCTGACATTTATGAAAAGTGACTCTCCAAGTCAGTGCCGGCCATAGGTTGGATGGTGCCCTCTGCGGGATTCTCTATTGTTGCCCTCCACAAACCAAAAATTAACCACATATATAGACACTCACATACTGGAACATAAACACTGTACGTACATACAGGGACATATTTAGACAAACAGGCAAATATATACACACACATTCTGGAATATATACATACATACATACATACATACATAAAGGTAAATATATAGACCTATATACACATACTGCATATACAGACACACACACCGACACATACATACACTGACAGGAACATATACAAATACATAAAAGGCACATATATACAAGAACAAAACACATTCACATACATACCCATATATACATTGTCATGTCTTAGGCAGTCTTTCTTATGTATAGTTACTGTATTCTGTGTTCATGTTGTGATAGCTCCCTCTAGTGGCTGCTTTGTACAAATAGTTTAAAGAGGCTCTGTCACCAGATTTTGCAACCCCTATCTGCTATTGCAGCAGATCGGCGCTGCAATGTAGATTACAGTAACGTTTTTATTTTTAAAAAACGAGCATTTTTGGCCAAGTTATGACCATTTTTGTAGTTATGCAAATGAGGCTTTCAAAAGTCCAAGTGGGTGTGTTTAAAAGTAAAAGTCCAAGTGGGCGTGTATTATGTGCGTACATCGGGGCGTTTTTAATACTTTTACTAGCTGGGCGCTCTGAAGAGAAGTAACATCCTCTTCTCTTCAGAACGCCCAGCTTCTGACAGTGCAGACCTGTGACGTCACTCACAGGTCCTGCATCGTGTCGGCCACATCGGCACCAGTAGCTACAGATGATTCTGCAGCAGCATCAGCGTTTGCAGGTAAGTCGATCTTACCTGCAAACGCTGATGCTGCTGCAGAATCAACTGTAGCCTCTGGTGCCGATGTGGCCGTCACGATGCAGGACCTGTGAGTGACGTCACAGATCTGCACTGTCAGAAGCTGGGCGTTCTGAAGAGAAGAGGATGATACTTCTCTTCAGAGCGCCCAGCTAGTAAAAGTATTAAAAACGCCCGATGTACGCACATAATACACGCCCACTTGGACTTTTACTTTTAAACACACCCACTTGGACTTTTGCAAGCCTCATTTGCATAACTACAAAAATGGTCATAACTTGGCCAAAAATGCTCGTTTTTTAAAAATAAAAACGTTACTGTAATCTACATTGCAGCGCCTATCTGCTGCAATAGCAGATAGGGGTTGCAAAATCTGGTGACAGAGCCTCTTTAAGTAAGTTTAGAATACAATCCTTTGTATGTCCCATGAAAGCCACCGTATCTATCACCTATGACCTTGCTGACATCACCAAGTCAGCTCTTCAGCAGCCATTTCAGAATCTATTGTTGAACAATCAGTATCTAATGACATCCTCTTCATCCAAGCCTAGGGTAGCATCGCTGGTATGTCCATATTACCATCTAGCGTTGTAGGTTTATATGTTGATGCGTATTATTGTGTTTTGCATGTCTCCTGCTGTTATTTTCCAGTCTATAGATACCAGTCAGAAACCATGCCTGTTACAGGTAGGACAGTATCTTCCTGTTTGTCTGTCTGTATCTACACTCATCATCTCTGTGCTTATGTACTTGCATATATATCATGCACATGTTTATGTTTGCATAGCTTTGTATAGTAGAGTGTTGTTACATGCTGGTGTACTACTGTAAGCGCATTATCTTTCTGTTTCTTAGTTTCACACTATCCTTGCAATAAATTGAAGTTTTGACTTCGCTCCTGATTCAATGAATTGCTGGGAGAGAGTTTAGCTGCCTGTCAACGTATGCCTCTCTCACACATAAGGAGGGCAGAACATACACAGTGCAGATAAAGAAGAGGCTGGACGCGGCACGAAGGGCTTCAGAGGGAAGCCTCCATGACGGACATAGGAGGGAAAGGGTTAACTAAGTACGAGAAGGAGGGAGTGCTAGGGGGAGGTAGAAGGGGGGTAGGGAGGAGTCAGGGGACGTTACCAGTCTTCCCGCTGTTTTCGGCATTGAGCCGGAAGCAGCGGGAGGAAGAACAAGCAGAAGTGACAAGCTCCCTCTGCTACCGCGCTTAGTGCTTACCTGCCATGTCGGAGGTCGGCATGTTAGAGCAGCTGCATGCGGCAGCTGCATTCCACGGTCCCGGGTGGTTGGAGAAGACCGTGGCTGCACTGTCCAGGATCCCGGAGGCTAACTCGCCTCCACGCCAGGCCCGGCGCTCAGGCTCAGTAGCTCTTGGGGACAGGCTCCCCTCCCACGGCCCCCTCCCTAGTGCTAGTACTGTGGCGGCGGGGGGGGGGAGTTAGCAACCCGTGCTCCTGCTCGTATGAAGCAGAGAGCGCCGTCAGGGGAGGCGGTGGCTCAGGCCGGGTCTCCCCGTCGCTCCCGGCGGTCCCGCCCACCAGAACGCCTCAGCCCAGACGTGGTCCCGCGGACACGGCATCGCAGGGGGAGCCCTTCAAAGGACGCTGCAGGCCAGGCAGCTGGGAGGGCCGCCTCTTCCCAGGCCCTACGTCTTGGCAGGAATCCCCAGCCGCGACGAGGTCCGGCGGTACACAGGGGGTCGCAGGCCGGGCTCCCTGTCACCCCTCCTCCATCGGACGCAAGATCCAGAGAGCAGCCCACGGCCGCCCCGCATGGTGATATTCCGGCCAGGGGGCAGGCCTCCTCGAGACCTTCAGGAAGGACGCCTAGAGCATCAGCGGCGACGAGGCAACAGGTCCGGTCGGAAGTCTGGGTCCCTGCGGTCGGGCGGCAGGTGGCCGGCCCATCTGTCAGCATGTCGTTGTCCCCGTGTAGGAGATGTCGGTGGGATGGCCAGTCGTCTGCGAGAGAGGATCTGGAGGATGGCGAATTGGATGATTTTCGGCGTGGTCAGGATTGTCCGGCTGACGGGAACACAGCGCCTGGGCAGCCCAGTGAGTGCGTAACTCCTTCTTTGCCGTATCCAGTGGGGGGGGGGCAGCAAGCGTGGCATCGGCTGCCGGTAGCAGTGCGGTCGGGCGTGACAGCGTTGGCTTAGCGGATTTAGTGGGTTGCTTGCGGGAGTTGGTTGGGCGCTTAGATAGGGCTGCGGCGCCTGTAGTTACGTCGGGGTCCCCGGCGGTAGTTTGGGAAGGTCCTCGCGAGGTGTTACAGTCGCGTCCCGGGGTTGTGGAAGGGTTGGCGGCGTCTAGGGTAGCGGTCGCGGTGTCCGTTCAGACCGAGGCGCAAAAAGATGGTGATCGGGTGCGGCTTGACGATCGAGCTCGGGGCGAGGTGTATGTATGCTTCGAGGGTCCGTTAGGGGCACACTTAAAACAGGAGGTCCGCGACCGGATCTGGAAGGACGAGTACGTCGAGATTTTTTTTCTTCTGCCGCTTGCAAAATTCAATTTGGATAAAGGCAAGCGGGACGAGAGTAAGAAGGAGGAAGAGGAACGTCGGCGGTATAGGCTTATCCCGCAGAAGTTCGTCAATTGGTCGCAAGCGTTTGCCATTTTAGCCATGGTGATCGGAGAGAAGGCGCCTGAAAATTGCTCGGCGTTATTTTGCTATTTTGATGCCATCGGGGAGGCTCATAGGGCATACGGGGGTCAGGCGTGGTTGCGGTACGATGAGCAATTTCGTCAGCGAAAGGCGGTTCGGCCGGCGATTCGGTGGGACCAGAAGGATATTGCGCTTTGGTTGAGGGTGACGGCTCCGGTGAAGCAGTCCTTTCCCGGGAGCGTTGGCCAAGGAGGCCAGTCTAGCCAGGCCGGGCAAGGTTCAGGGGCAAAACTGGGATTATGCTGGCAATTTAATGATGGCCAGTGTAAGTTTGGGGCCACATGTAAGTTCAAGCACGTGTGCTCAGAATGCAATGGTTCATCCCACGGGGCTGCCAAGTGTATGCGGAAGAAGCGGTCAGGGAACCAGTCCTCCTCGGCTGGTCAAGGGGTTGTCGCCGGTGAGTGTGGAAAGGATGGTCCCGTATCTAAATGAGTATCCAGACAGGGTTGCGGCCAAGTTAATTTATGAAGGGTTTCGTGTTGGTTTTGTTATCCCTCCGCCTCCTAATGAGGTTCCGGTGACGCGGCGCAATCTTAAGTCGGCTTACTTGCATGCTGAGATAGTGTCGGAAAAACTGTTAAAAGAAGTTTCGTTGGGGCGCATGGCGGGGCCGTTTGTTGATCCGCCAATAAATTATTAAGTGGTGTCCCCATTGTGTATTGTGCCAAAGCGGGAGCCCCATAAATTTTGTTTAATTCAGCATTTATCCTTTCCCAAGGGCTCGTCGGTGAATGATGGGATTGATCATGAGTTATGCTCGGTAGTTTACACATCATTTGACAAGGTGGTGGGGCTGGTTCGCGCAGCGGGGCCCAGCGCGTTGTTAGCAAAAACCGACATCGAGGCGGCTTTCCGGTTGTTGCCGGTTCATCCAGAGAGCCAACGGCTTTTGGGTTGTTTTTGGAATGGGGCTTTTTATGTGGATAGGTGTCTTCCTATGGGGTGTTCCCTTTCTTGCGCATATTTCGAGGCATTTAGTAGCTTCGTGGAATGGGTGACGAAGGGCGTAGCCGGGGTTGACTCTTTGATACATTACCTGGATGATTGTTTTGTGCGTCGGCCCGGGGGGTTCGCCTATTTGCGGTAATTTGCTGCATTCATTGCAGAAGGTTGCGAAGGATTTTGGGATTCCCTTGGCGCCAGAAAAGACTGGGGGCCCGGTCTCTACTATTTGTTTTTTGGGAATTGAAATTGATTCGGTGGCAATGGAGTGTCGACTTCCTGTGGATAAATTAGGGTCATTGAGTCAGGAGGTGCGGCGGGATTGTAGGTTGAAGAAGTTGACGTTGCGCGATCTCCAGTCTCTGCTGGGGAAGTTGAATTTCGCTGGCCGGATTATGCCGATGGGGAGAGTTTTTAGTAGACGTTTGGCGGCAGCGATGGCGGGGGTTCGGGCGCCTCATCATTTTGTGCGGCTCAGGGAGGAGCATCGGGCTGATCTTCAGGTTTGGGATGATTTTCTTGGTCAGTATAACGGTCGCTCTCTATGGATGGCTCCAGCGCAGGATACGAGTTATTTACAAATTTTTACGGATGCAGCTGGGGCAGGTGGTTTTGGTGCATACGGGGGTGGTCCTTGGTGTGCAGGTAACTGGCCGGCTAGCTGGGTGTCCAGCGGACTCACGCGGAATCTGGCCCTGCTCGAGCTGTTCCCTATCGTGGTTGCGGCAACCATTTGGGGGGACAGGCTCAGGGACAAGAAGGTCAGTTTTTACTGCGACAACATGGGGGTGGTGCTGGCCATTAATAACATCACCGCATCCTCTCCTCCGGTAGTTCAGTTGTTGCGACATTTAGTTTTGGTGTGCTTGTCTTTGAACGCGTGGGTGGTTGCGGTGCATGTGCCGGGGGTACGGAATTGTATCTCTGATGCTCTTTCTCGCTCGCAGTGGGATCGATTTCGTCAATTGGCACGGGGAGCGGAGCGCCTCGGTTTGGCTTGTCCGGAACATCTCTGGGATCTGGTTTCGGTCCCGTAGAACGATTGGTTGAAAGGTCTTTGGCATGTACGACATGGAGTGCTTATTCTGCTTGTTGGAAGCAGTGGGAGGATTGGGTAAGAGAGTTGGGTAACGTCAGCACGGATCAAGACAGGTTGGTGGCACTTTTGTATTGGTTGGGGGACGCGTGGGAGGTGGGGTTTTCTCTGGCTAAGGTCAATCGGTTTGTTTCTGCACTGGCTTTTGGTTTTAAGTTGCGGGGTTTCCGGGATGTGTCTAAAGAATTTTTAGTAGGACAAGCTTTAAAGGGTCTGCGTCGAGGTAGGGTTGAAGCAGATCGTAGACGGCCCGTGTCTTTTGCTCTCCTCGGTTCTTTGCTAGTGTCTGTCTGTCGTTCTGCGTCCGAGGTTGAGTTATTTCAGTTAGCATTTTCCTTAGCGTTTTTTGGCGCACTTAGAATTGGCGAGCTGGTTTCACCTAGTACCAAGCGGGCAGGGGGGTTGAGACTGGAGGAGGTGGGTCTATATGGGGATAGACTTGAGTTGTGTTTTTGCGGCGGTCAAAAACTGACCAAAAGGGCAGAGGAAAGCGCATAGTTTTGTTTGCCCTCCCGGGATCGGCGATGTGTCCGGTCGCTTGTATGCGTGCTTTTAAACCACAGGTGGGGTCGCCCGAGTTGCCGTTGCTACGTCACGAGAATGGGTCATTTTTGTCCAGATATCAATTTGGCGCAGTATTTAAAAAATGCTTGGCGGCGCTCGGAATCGCTGCGGGCCCTTACTCATCTCACTCTTTTAGGATTGGCGCAGCAACCGAGGCGGGGCGCTGGGGATTGGATGACGAGGGGGTGTGGCGCATTGGCCGTTGGGAGTCTAACAGGTTTAGGTCCTACATGCGCCCTCATTTGTTATGAGTCATGTTGTTATTCGTTGTTAAAAGCGTGTGTGCTTATGTTTTTTCGTTTCAGATCAGCTCCCGTGCCTTGTGTGGTTGTTGGGACACTCGTACGTGCATTGGGGGGCTTTGAGGGCGGACGTCCGCCCTGACGGCCGTCAGCTGCGGATTCCGCGGCAGGACGCGGTTTTGCACTGGCTGGGTTTTAGAGGTATGTTGTGGAGCCGGGTGTTAGCAGAATTTCAGACATACTCTCGGCTGGATAGGGTTCCGGAAGTCCTGGTATTGCACGTGGGGGGAAATGATTTGGGGGTTCGCCCGGAGTTGGTGCGGGATATCAAACATGATATGTTGTGTTTGTGGCCATCTTATCCCGGCCTAGTGATAGTCTGGTCCGACATAGTTCCAAGGAAGCATTGGCGGCTGGCTCGGTTGGTGGAGAGGGTTAATAAGGCTCGCATTAAAGTGAACCGGGCGTTGTCCCGTTTTGTGGCCAAGAATGGGGGCATTTGTGTGCGGCACAGGGATTTGGAGTCAGGAGTAGGGAATTACTGGAGGAGTGATGGGGTGCATCTGACCGAGGTTGGGATTGATTTGTGGAGCCTGGCACTAGCAGAAGGAATTGAAAGGGCAGTGGTGGTGTGGCGGAACTCACAGGCTTAAGGTGGTCAAGGCCTGTTTCGCTGTGGCGGGGGGAGTCCTTGAGGTTGGTCAGTACGAAATGGTGGGGGGGTCGCATCGGGGGTATGCGTCCCCCAAAAAAGGTACATGGTTTGAAGACTTCATAGGGTGTTATCCCTTTGAAGTGGTCTTCTGGTGGTTGGAGCCATCTGCAGAGGTGAGCGGTGCCTCCGAGCTGGTTTACGGCTGGAGGTAAATTGTTGGTGGTGGTTGTAGATGGCTAACTCGAGGTAATAAACATATCTAAAAATTGCTTCAAGGACTTCCCCTGCTCTGATTAATGTTAATGTTAATTGTTATCTATGATTCTGACCCATGTTGGGTCATGTGAATTATAGGAGGAATTCTCTGGTTGGATTCCTAATTAGTTATCCAAATGTTTCGGATCAAAATTGCATTTTATAAACAATGTAAATTAATAAACGGCTGCTGTGGCCATTTCACATCCAACCTCGGTTGTCACGTGTCTTTTTCTGGGAGGTAGGGGTGATAAAGGAAAGGATAAGTAGAATGTTCAATAACACCTGACTCTACTTAGGCAAGTCAAGAAGAGGCTGGACGCGGCACGAAGGGCTTCAGAGGGAAGCCTCCATGACGGACATAGGAGGGAAAGGGTTAACTAAGTACGAGAAGGAGGGAGTACTAGGGGGAGGTAGAAGGGGGGTAGGGAGGAGTCAGGGGACGTTACCAGTCTTCCCGCTGTTTTCGGCATTGAGCCGGAAGCAGTGGGAGGAAGAACAAGCAGAAGTGACAAGCTCCCACCCTCCCGCCCGTTATTGGGGTGGTGTCCCTTGTGTTGTTCTATGTGTGTGTTTGTCTATGGTTGTTTCTGTTTTATCGTATGCTTATGTTAACGTGTTTTTTTCTTTTTCATTTTGAGCAGGTCCAGGTGTCATAGCGGCTGGCGGGGGGAGTCCTTGAGGTTGGTCAGTACGAAATGGTGGGGGGGTGGCATCGGGGGTATGCGTCCCCCAAAAAAGGTACATGGTTTGAAGACTTCATAGGGTGTTATCCCTTTGAAGTGGTCTTCTGGTGGTTGGAGCCATCTGCAGAGGTGAGCGGTGCCTCCGAGCTGGTTTACGGCTGGAGGTAAATTGTTGGTGGTGGTTGCAGATGGCTAACTCGAGGTAATAAACATATCTAAAAATGGCTTCAAGGACTTCCCCTGCTCGGATTAATGTTAATTGTTATTTATGATTCTGACCCATGTTGGGTCATGTGAATTATAGGAGGAATTCTCTGGTTGGATTCCTAATTAGTTATCCGAATGTTTCGGATCAAAATTGCATTTTATAAACAATGTCAATTAATAAACGGCTGCTGTGGCCATTTCACATCCAACTTCGGTTGTCACGTGTCTTTTTCTGGGAGGTAGGGGTGATAAAGGAAAGGATAAGTAGAATGTTCAATAACACATGACTCTACTTAGGCAAGTCATGTAGTAGATGTTACCTGCAGTCCTATGTAATACCACAGATAACACAGTGATAACTCTCTGAGTACAGATAATGTAGTAGATATTACCTGCAGTCCCATGTAACACCACAGATAACACACAGTGATAACTCTGAGTACAGATAATTTTGTAGTGTTACTTGCAGACCTATGTAATACCATAGATAACACACAATGATTACTCTCTGATTACAGATAATGTAGTAGATGTTACCTGCAGTCCTATGCAACACCACTGATAACACAGTGGTAACTCATTATGCAGTAGATGTTACCTGCAGTCCTATGTAACACCACATATTACACACAGTGATAACACTCTGATTACAGATAATGTAGTAGATGTAACCTGCTGTCCTATGTAACACCACAGATAACACACAGTGATAACTCTCTGTGAACAGATGATGTAGTAGATGTTACCTGAAGCCCTATGTAACATCACAGATATAACATTAACTCACAATGCAGTAGATGTCAACTGCAGTCCTATGTAACACCAGATATATCACAGTGATAACTCTTTGAGTACAGATAATGTAGTAGATGTTACCTGCAGTCCTATGTAACATCACTGATAACACAGTGATAACTCTCTGAGTACAGATAATGTAGTAGATGTTACCTGCAGTCCTATGTAACACCACAGATAACACACAGCGATAAATCTTGAGTAAAGATAATGTAGTAGATGTTATCTGCAGTCCTATTTAACACCACAGATATCACACTCTGATAACTATACCCACACATCTATAAATACACACAGAGGCATACATACTGTTTATTCACACTAACATCCAGACATATATAAACATATACACACACATACTAGATCATATAAACACACAAAAACATAGATACACATAGACACTTAACATCTCTCCTTGTTGACAGGCTTACAAGCTTCTTGCAGGATGGGCTGTGGGTGGTGCTTCCTCCTCTGCTCTTGTTTCCTCCATGTGTGTAATGAGGAGCAGAGCACAGAGCAGAGACAGAGCCTAATGGTACCCCCTACATCAGGGGTGTCAAACTCATTTTCACAGAGGGCCACATCAGCCTTATGGTTGCCTTCAAAGGGCCGATTGTAATTGTAAGGCTGTATAAATGTAACATCTCGCTTAACTGTTAAGGAGTAGTTACATTTATATTAATCCACTGTGCAACAGATGGTAATAATGATCCCTCAGTGATCGACACAATAAAAGTGCCCCCTCAGTAACCACAGTAATAATGCCCCAGTTGAGCCCCCTGTAGACAGCACCACACAAACAGCCCCTATTGATAGCCCAACACACACAGCCCCCTGTAGATAGCCCAACACACAGCCCCCTGTAGATAGCGCAAAACACCCCCTCGTATGGATAGTCCCACAAAGCCCCCCTTGTACAGAGTGCCACACACAGCCTACTTGTACAGAGTGCCACACAGCCCCCCCTTGTACACAATGCCACTCAGCCTCCCTTGTACAGAGTGCCACAAAGCCCCCCTTGTACAGAGTGCCACACAGCCCCCCCTTGTACAGAGTGCCACACACAGCCCCCCTTGTAGAGAGTGCCACACAGCCTCTCCTTGCAGAGGGTGCCACATACCTCCCCTTGTACAGAGTGCCACACAGTCCCCCCTTCTACAGAGTGCCACACACAACCCCCCATTGCAAAGTGTGCCACACACAGCTCCCTTGTACAGAGTGCCACAAAGCCCCTCCCTGTACAGAGTGCAACACACAGCCCCCATTGTACAGAGTGCCACACAGCCCCACTTGTACAGAGTGCCCCACAGCCCCCCCTTATACAGTGCCACACAGCACCCTCTTGTAGAGACTGCCACACACCTCCCCTTGTACAGAGCGTCCCACAGCCCCCCTTGTATATGGTACCACACAGCCCCCCTTGTAGCGAGTGCCTCACAGAACCGCTTGTAGAGAGTGTCATACAGCCCCCCTTGTAAATAGTGCCACACAGCCCCCCTTGTAGGAACTGCCACACAACCCCCCTTGTAGATATTTTCACACAGCCCCACCTGTAGATAGTGCCACACAGCCCCCCTGTAGATAGTGCCACACAGCCCTCCATGTAGAAAGTGCCACACAGTCCGCCCTTTGTAGATAGTCCCACACAAGGGCCCAAAGCGCCCCAGGCCACATAGGCCCCAGAGTGAAGAGCTGTAGCTTAACGCAACCGCTCTCAGCTCTGCCTGATGTGACTCACATTTAGCAGGTCACGCGGTGGCGGTCTAAGTGAGGTTGGTGCCGGCCCGGGAATGAACCAGTCCTGTCACCTGACCTCACATCACTGACATGGTGGTTCACTCTCGACTCTGACCTCACTCAGACTTACTCACTTGGCTGCGGCCTGCATATTTTCTGATTGAAAATATGACCGCAGCCGCCTACTCTTCCCTTTGCACTGCGCATGTTCTTTTTGGTGCATGCACAGTTCAATGTGCCGGGAGAACCAAATTCCGAACGGCAGAAGAAAACGTAGCAGTTTTTGCGGACTTAGAAGCCTTGCTGTTGTTGCGCTGTATGTAAAAACCTTATGTTTGACTTGTGTGCCCTACATGCTGGAAGGGTGCAACGGGGCCTCTGCACTCGCACAGGTCGCACAGCCCTAAGGGTGGCGCTGCTCTAAGGGAAGTATCTGTGGCTCCAGAATACAGCAGGGGCAGCAACCCCTACTATATACACTACCGTTCAAAAGTTTAGGGTCACTTAGAAATGTCCTTATTTTTGCAAGAAAAGCACAGTTTTTTTCGTTGAAGATAGCATTAAATTAATCAGAAATACACTCTATACATTGTTAATGTGCTAAATGACTATTCTATCTGCAAACGTCTGGTTTTTAATGCAATATCTACATAGGTGTATAGAGGCCCATTTCCAGCAACCATCACTCCAGTGTTCTAATGGTACATTGTGTTTGCTAACTGTGTTAGAAGGCTAATGGATGATTAGAAAACACTTGAAAACCCTTGTGCAATTATGTTAGCACCGCTGTAAACAGTTTTGCTGTTTAGAGGAGCTATAAAACTGCCAAGAAAGTGAAGATTTCCTACAACGGTGTGTACTACTCCCTTCAGAGGACAGCACAAACAGGCTATAACCAGAGTAGAAAGAGAAGTGGGAGGCCCCGCTGCACAACTGAGCAACAAGACAAGTACATTAGAGTCTCTAGTTTGAGAAATAGATGCCTCACAGGTCCTCAACTGGCAGCTTCATTAAATAGTACCCGCAAAACGCCAGTGTCAACGTCTACAGTGAAGAGGCGACTCCGGGATGCTGGCCTTCAGGGCAGAGTGGCAAAGAAAAAGCCATATCTGAGACTGGCTAATAAAAGGAAAATATTAATATGGGCAAAAGCACACAGACATTGGACAGAGGATGATTGGAAAAAAGTGTTATGGACAGACGAATCGAAGTTTGAAGTGTTTGGATCACACAGAAGAACATTTGTGAGACGCAAAACAACTGAAAAGATGCTGGAAGAGTGCCTGACGCCATCTGTCAAGCATGGTGGAGTTAATGTGATGGTCTGGGGTTGCTTTGGTGCTGGTAAAGTGGTAGATTTGTACAAGGTAAAAGGGATTTTGAATAAGGAAGGCTATCACTCCATTTTGCAACGCCATGCCATACCCTGTGGACAGCGCTTGATTGGAGCCAATTTCATCCTACAACAGGACAATGACCCAAAGCACACCTCCAAATTATGCAAGAACTATTTAGGGAAGAAGCAGGCAGCTGGTATTCTATCTGTAATGGAGTGGCCAGCGCAGTCACCAGATCTCAACCCCATAGAGCTGTTGTGGGAGCAGCTTGACAGTATGGTACGCAAGAAGTGCCCATCAAGCCAATACAACTTGTGGGAGGGGCTTCTGGAAGCATGGGGTGAAATTTCTCCCGATTACCTCAGCAAATTAACAGCTAGAATGCCAAAGGTCTGCAATGCTGTAATTGCGGCAAATGGAGCATTCTTTCACGAAAGCAAAGTTTGAAGGAGAAAATTATTATTTGAAATAAAAATCATTATTTCTAACCTTGTCAATGTCTTGACTATATTTTCTAGTCATTTTGCAACTCATTTGATAAATATAAGTGTGAGTTTTCATGGAAAACACAAAATTGTCTGGGTGACCCCAAACTTTTGAACTGTAGTGTATATGCCAAACATATGGTCTTGATGTATGCAAGTTCTTTTCATTTCTTTTCTTTGCGGGATCCCCTGCATTCAAAAGCATAGTCAACTACATTTTCTAAACAGTAAAAAATAAGTGGTGTATGCCATTGCATAACACTCAAGCAGACCCACTAAATGCTACTGACACATTCGGCATGTATACGTCAGGACAGGAGCATTGCCGCTGGAATGTTGAATTCACATGGTGTGAAAATAGTCTAATGCATTATCAGACTTTCTGACACCTGCCTTAGAAGTGTACGAGGAATTCAACATGTCCTCTGTTCTCCCAGCATTTAGGCACTGCTAGAGGTATTTATCAAAGGCTTTTCCTACTGAAATAAATATGTATGCGATATATGCATGTTTATGGGTGAGTTATGAGAGAATGCTGATAGCTGAAGTGTTTGGCTTATGTGTGGGGCAGCTGATATTCCTTTTCTGAAAAAAAGTACTTACTGTATAACAAGCTAATAGGAAGAAGGAAAGAACTGATTTTTATCAGCATTCATATGGTAATAAAAAACAAACTTGCTATTAACTGCATCATAGTTACATGGTTGATATGGTTGAAAAAAGATACAGGTCTAGAAAATTGGGCTTGTTCAGCTTGAAAAAAAAAAGTCACCTTAGAGGTGATCTCATTAACATGTATATGTGTGGTCAATACAGAGAACTGAGACACAATGTATTCCTTCTGTATATAACTATATAGAACTGTATAAAGGACCGGGGTACATTCTTTACGTGTGGATAAAAGGTGATTCAGACATGAATACAGGAAAGTGTTTTTACAATTAGACCCTGTTCATATCAGGTTATAGACTTCCGTCAGAGGTATACGTCGGGGGGACTCCCAACGTAGAACTCCCTGGGCAGATCGCTCTCTGAAGTGCTGTGACCAGGGAAGCTCCTGATGTTACTGTTTATATATGGACAGTGATGTCAGGAGCTGCAATGCTGGAGACCCCGGCCAGAGCATTGCGAGTGGTCCATAAATGGGGGTCCGTAAATCATATATGGATAGTGACGTCAGGAGTTTTGAGAGAGCGGAGTCCCCGGTCAGAGCATCGGCAATGCTCTGGCCAGGGACTCCGGCCCTGGAGAAGACCGTGACTTTGCTGTCCATATATGGACAGTGATGTCAGGAGCTTCCCCAGGGTAAAAGTCTGCAGGCAGAGTGCTTCCGATGCTGTGCCCAAGAAATCTGCATTGGGAAGCTCCTGACCATCCCTGTGTATATATATATATATATATATATATATATGGACAGTGATGTCAGGAGATTCCTGACATATGCGTTTAACTTATACCTAGGATCGATGCCATACATTTTTAAAAAATCTTTACTTTTGTGGGATCCCTTTAGTATGGAATAGCGTAGTCTACAATGCTATTCCATCCTTCGAAAAAAAAGGCATACTGACAGATACCAGCCCGACGGAGAGCTTCTGGATCTTACAAGGCCATGATAAGCTACTATGACACCCCCAATTAAAAAAAATAATTAAAAAATATATATAAAATTACATGTTTACGAAGGGCTTTTCTGTCCTAATAATAACAATTAGTAATACAGATTAAAAATATCCCAACCATCCCAGCCCTAAAACTATAAATTTCATATATCAAAGCAGATGTAGGAGAAATGGGAACTAATATAAAGATTAAGTAAATTTGTAGAAACTTTTGCATGTTTCAGATTTTTTCTTAGCTTTTTTTTTTTTACGCAATTCCTCAATATAATAACGTAGGTTAAAGGGATATTCCAGCCCCCAGCATTTTTCATTTGACCCCCACCAATTTAGCATTTTTAACCTACCCAATGAATAGGTGACAAATGCTGAAGGCTGGAATACCCCTTTAAGTAAAATAACAGGTGACTATGAATGCCTTGTTCCAGTAAAGACAATTAACTCTGAATTCCACTTGCCCCAAGTCAACTTACATTAAAAACAGCAACAGAATGATTACAACATTAAATAGCAATGAATTAATAGATGATAATGGCAGCCTTGGCAGTTATAAACTCCTGCACTTACTGTTGACACTTGTAGTTGGCATATACGCATTGTGTTATTTTTAAAATGAATCTGTCACATAAACATTGAAGGTTTCATTGTGCAGTTATTTGTTATGATTTCATATTTTTTTTTATTTCTTGTGTCTTAACATGACTTTTAGCATTGAATGTGTAGAACTACTTAAAGGGTTAGCACTGAAAAAAGACTTTCGTATCAATCAAACATGTCATAAAAGTCTAATCTGTAGAAGTATGGGACCCTCACTAATACAGGATAATTCAAAAAGGATGGTGCAAGTATTCATATTTGAGAGAACATAAAACAAATTTATTAACATGGAAAGACACACTATCCAACTTTTATCTATACACTACAAATGTATAGTGCCAGCTTATCCTCGGATATAGACTCCACTGTTTCAGTGATGCGTTGTCTCGGGTTGTTCAGATCTTGTGGCTGGGGGGGCAGACACACTTTGAGTCCTTGATGTAGCCCCACAGAAAGAAGTCGCATGGTGTTAGATCGGGCGATCATCGAGGCCAGCGTAACATTGGTGATTCGTAAAGTTTCAATCAGGTATCAGCGAACATCCAAATGGAAATGTGGAAGTGCCCCATCCTGCTGATAGACTAAGTTTGGCAGATCTTCCTCTATCTGTGGCATTAGCCATTCCTTTAACATGTCCAGGTAGGAGTGGCCAGTGACAGTATCCTCTGCAAAAAAGAAGGGACCGTAGACTTTGCTCATTGCACAGAACACGTTTTCTTTGGGTGAGTCCCTCGAATGCTCGATAAGGGCACATGGTTTTTCTGAGCCCCAAATTCTAATGTCGTGGTGTTTGACCTTCCCACTGAGGTGAAAGGTAGCCTCATTACTGAACACCAGCCTGTCAGCGAATTCTTCCTCTTCCAATCGGCCCTGCAAGTCAATGCAATAGTCACAGCGTTTCAGTTTGTCATCTGGTTTTATCTCCTGAAGAAGATGTATTCTGGATGGCTTTACAACGCACAAGTTTTCATAAAATACGCCATACCATGGTTTGTGGCACCTGTAGATCCATACTAGTCTGCCTGGTAGACTTTCTAGGACTACGCTCGTACACTGCTCGAATCCTGTTCACTGTCTCTTCTGAAGTCTTTGGGCGGCCTGGACTTTTCAGATGACATAAACAAGCCAGTTTTGCTATGATTTTCAATCACTGCCCATTTACCACTGATGTTACTTTAACTACAGACCTTTACTTTTACACCATCCCTTTTGAATCACCCTGTATTATTATTTATGTCTTATTTATTTCCTGATGCTTATGTATTGAGTCAACATATTCTACAGCGCTGTGTAGAGATTATCACTTAGATCAGTTCTTTTCTCTAATGGGGCTCTCAATCTACATTTCATAGGAAGTCAATATGTTTTTTTATTTTTATTTTATGTCTGACCAAAAAGCAGCCTTGTGTAGCCGATAGGATACAAAGGATCACAACGATTTGCTATTGCTGCAGCCTGTTTGTTCTAATGATCAACTGAAAAGTGATGGCATATCCTAACAATATGCCATCAATGTCTTAAATGAGTACTCCCATCATAGATATTTATGGCATATTCACAGGATATGTGGTGGCCACTTTAGTAGGTGGTCTGTGGACTGGAAGTCCCACTTTCTATATATGTAACAAATTTCTATGATAGGAATACCCCTTTAAGTAAGACAACCCTTTTAAAACAATAGTTTTTAAAATAAAGATTCTTAATGGGGAAGATTATTCCAATAATTGCAAATATCTTGTACTGTATACCTGTGTAAGGTCTGTTTTAGGGCCTGTCTGTTATCAGCTCAGCCTGCTGATACAACTTTTGATTTATTTGTAAAGTGGGGTTTCTCGAATGGTCCCCCTTTAACGAAACAATAGCAGATCAGGATAATGTTGAACAATTATCTTTACTGAACATACAACAGTTATTACAGTGGCATACAAACATACGGTTACTTTTCCTTTAAAAGGCACGGCAAGCTTAATGGATACAACACGACTGACAAAATATTTTAAACGTTACTACAACAGCTTAAAGAGGCTCTGTCACCAGATTTTGCAACCCCTATCTGCTATTGCAGCAGATAGGCGCTGCAATGTAGATTACAGTAACGTTTTTATTTTAAAAAAACGAGCATTTTTGGCCAAGTTATGACCATTTTTGTATTTATGCAAATGAGGCTTGCAAAAGTACAACTGGGCGTGTTGAAAAGTAAAAGTACAACTGGGCGTGTATTATGTGCGTACATCGGGGCGTTTTTACTACTTTTACTAGCTGGGCGTTCTGATGAGTATCATCCACTTCTCTTCAGAACGCCCAGCTTCTGGCAGTGCAGACACAGCCGTGTTCTCGAGAGATCACGCTGTGATGTCACTTCCCCAGGTCCTGCATCGTGTCAGACGAGCGAGGACACATCGGCACCAGAGGCTACAGATGATTCTGCAGCAGCATCGGCGTTTGCAGGTAAATCGATGTAGCTACTTACCTGCTGATGCTGCTGCAGAATCAACTGTAGCCTCTGGTGCCGATGTGGCCGACACGATGCAGGACCTGTGAGTGACGTCACAGATCTGCACTGCCAGAAGCTGGGCGTTCTGAAGAGAAGTGGATGATACTTCTCATCAGAACGCCCAGCTAGTAAAAGTAGTAAACACGCCCCGATGTATGCACATAATACACGCCCAGTTGTACTTTTACTTTTCAACATGCCCAGTTGTACTTTTGCAAGCCTCATTTGCATAAATACAAAAATGGCCATAACTTGGCCAAAAATGCTCATTTTTAAAAAATAAAAACGTTACTGTAATCTACATTGCAGCGCCTATCTGCTGCAATAGCAGATAGGGGTTGCAAAATCTGGTGACAGAGCCTCTTTAACAAATCAACTTTCTTCCTAGTACTATCGCCTTCCACATGTCTGCCAGTCTTACTGAGACCACACCCCAGCTTTGTTACTTCACACAGCTCTCTGCCTCCACTTCAGTTTCCCAACTTTTTCGTAAGACGTACTGTATGTAACAACTTCACCTGTTTCTTTCCCAAAAGCCGGGCAAAGAGTTAGGAGGGGATGTGGCCTGAGCGATGTGGCTAAAAGTCCTTTTACACTGGCCAATATGGGCCTTAAAAACGAGCGCCAATCAACAAGACAGCTCATTTGATTGGCGTTTGTTTGCTATTTTCACAAGGAGCAATGATTGGTTATGTATGGGGACGAACAATCGTTACTACGATTGCTCGTCCTCATACATTTCCATCATGTTGGCAACACATCTCCCTGTTTACACAGGTATATGTACTGCCGACAACGATAATATTTATTGCTGCATAAATAATACCATCAGTCTAAGAACGGGCGTTTGCTCGTTCATCTGATCATCAGTGCTGTTTATACAGGTTAATGATTGGGAATGAGCGTTCATATGACAGCACATATACAATATAAATACAGTCAAATATGTTCACATGTACAGGTATATATACAACTTATTTACAAAGGATACATGGCAGCCCTTATGCAGCAAATGGAGGAATTCAGTTCATCCTCCTTACATAATGCTTTACAAACAATCTTTATGGCAATTTCTTAGTGTTCACTATTATAAATACATAGTATACTGATTAGCTCTCCTGCTAAGAGCACATTCTGCAGTCAGCTTGGCACTGGATAAACTGGGGAGCGGAGTATAATCCCTGGTCTTCCCTTTTAACCCCTATACAGGAAACTGGACTTTGCTGCAGGGAATCCCCAGTTTGAAGTTCACAGGTTATTTACTGAGTGTCAGTTCAATCACGTAAAGCAATTAAGTGTAACAGGAGTAACAGTTACCCTACCAGGTAACAGTGCTAGGTAGCGACAAACATAGGGGACAGGCAGATGCCGGGTCAGAGTTGCTTCAAGGGTCAATTTCTAGGAATAGAACCACAAGAACAAAACGGAGTGCGGGATAGTAGTCAGACACTTCAGGATCGTTACCAGTAGCAACAGCAATCAAAAGAGTAATCAAGGTAGCGTAGTCAGAAAAACTGGGCTCGGTAACTAATAGCGACAATAAGCAGGAGGTAAATCCAAAGAGAGTATACAGCGCAAGCTGGGTTCGGTAATTAATTTCAACAGCAATTGGAATCTCAATAGTAAATGTCTTAGACTACCAGGATTGGTCGAGAACGAGGCTACCTGATTGGACAGCCAAGCCGTAACTTTACGAATGCACAGGCAGCCGTACATACCGCTCATGCACTGCCTGACGTCCCCAGCAGCCCCATCGCTAGTAAGCCGGCAGCAAGCGCCACACCGTCCATGAGGCGAGATGAGCATCCGCCACCCCCCTCTTGCACTAATTGTACCTGCGTCTATAGAACGCAGGTACAATTGCATCCATAAGCGCTCAATGGCCGGGCATGAACCATTCAGCGCCTTACAATGACGTTGATTAGCAGAGTGGAATGACTTGCCCCACCAATCCGTGACTTTCGAAGTTGCGCGCCGCTTCCGTTGTTGAAAGGCACTGATTAGTGGGGCAAGTCACTCTGCCCTGCCGATCAGCGACTTTCAACGATGCTAGCGGCACTATGATGTCATCGCACTGCTACCGTCATTGAAGGGCGCTGATTGGCGGGGCAAGTCTTTCTGCCCTGCCAATCACTGCCTTTCAACGATGCAAGCGGTGCGATGACATCATAGTGTCGCTTGCATCATTCAGCCCCAGCAGACCAGCTCAGAAGAGAGCAGGTCTGCATTGACACAGGACGGCGTGGGAATGGGATGAAGGTGAGTATGTAAAGGTTTTTTTTCTTTAAAAAGTACGTGTCGCATTATCTACAGGAGGGGAGGGCAATATGTTGGGCACAATCTATAAAGGGGGGTTTATGTAGGGAACTATATACAGGGGGGCTATATGTAGGGAACTATATACATGGGAGCTATGTGAGGCACTATATACAGGGGGCTATAGGTGGGTCATTAAATACAAGGTGGCTATATGTGGGGCACTATTTTCAGGGGGGCTATATGTTGGGCACTATATACAGGGGGGCTATATACAGGGCACTTTCTACAGTGGGCTATATGTAGGGCACTATCTACAGGGGGGCTATATGTGGGGCACTATCTACAGGGGGGCTATATGGGGCACTATCTACAGAGAGGCTATATGTAGGGCACTGTGTAACGGGGGATCTATGTAGAGCACTATCCACAGGGGGATCTTTGTAGGGCACTATCTATGGGGGGCAATGTCTACAGGGGGATCTATGAGGGGCATTATCTACAGGGGGCTCTATGGGGGCACTATCTACAGGGAGCACTGTGTGTGTGGGACACAGTGTATGGTGCTATTATAATTAGATGTGCAGTATATGGCACCATTATATATTTAGAGCGTAGTGTGTGGCATGAGAATTTTATATTTGTAGAAATGGGCTGAGGCTGGGAGAAGTCGTCATAGAGGTCTGATCCGGATGATGAAGTAAAGAGAAAAAGAATAACTAGAATCTGAGATGTCACCGGTGAGTGACTTAATGTAAATGTTTATTCTGCCTCTAATCAGTACTGTATGATCTGCAGCGAGATGATGGGTGATATGCTGTTGTTTTTTTTTTTGTGAAACAGCAACTCCCAGCATATCCTTACCATTGTTCGGACCATGCTGGGAGTTACAGTTTTACACCGTACAAACCTATACGGAAGGGGTTGCACTAAATTAAGCTGTATTTGTGTTGGTGTTGTATATATGTACTGAGCTTGGTTCTGGTGCTGTATTTATTTACTGAGCTTGGTTCTAGGGCTTGTATGTATGTACGGAGGTTGGTTCTATACATGATTTCTCAAAATAGAATTTATTATATTTTATTTATTATACATTAGTACAAAAATAACCCTCTCCCAAGTATATACTATAGACATATAAAATAATAAAATCAACCAGGTGTCATATAAATATTAAGTCGTAAACCATGAATATTGGTAACAATTCCTCACAGATAGCAGTATACACTTATATAAAAGTGCAACTAGATAACAATTATGCTCATAATGTACCAGCATGCAGGGCACTAAAATGGTATAGCAAGATGTTAAATATCGCTACATTAGAAAAGTCCCTATGATTACATACATATGTTAATATTGCTGCGTTGATATGGTACAAAAAAAGGGAATCAGAAAAATCCCAATGAGTACATGCATGTGTAATTCAACATACCTGTAGAGGACATGATGGTTGGTATATTAGACACCTGGAGACACAGCACCTTGAAGCGCGTTTTGCAACCTTCATCGGGAGGTGTATAGACTGCTCTGAAACCCAGTTTAAATATTGTATAAAGGAGAGCGATGACCAATGGCGCATGCCATACTGTACACACCCACCCACGCCACTCCGTCAGCATCATGACGTCTACCGCTGCGTGCTATGCACACCAGTGATGTCTGTTACTGGTCAGACAGTTTCCGGTCTGAAACAGGTGAGTGTCACAGTGCGAATGCGCACGATGGCTCATGTCACTTTATATGTGAAATTCTATCTGTGAAGTAAATTTAACCAGCTAGTTCAAATACCATCATATCTCCAAGGGACCTAATTGGATCCAAACTTTAACATTGAATTTATAATTGGTGTTACTTTTCAATGAAATGGGACAAATCTATTTACCAAAAACAGTAAAATAATCCATCATCTAAACCTGTATTTTAATATATAATTTTTTGGTATATGTCTATATCTATCTATATATATATATATATATATATATATATATAATCACATAAGAACAACAAAAATTTGAACAGCACATTCCAACTAAATGATATAAAATGTGTATGCAGGTGCAGGAACACCTGTGACTGCAAATATACAGCAGAAAAAGAATGGCGACAGCACACTGCGACACTAATGCCACCTAAACCACTAAATATAAATAAATATGCACTAAAGCTAAATCTACTTATAATAGGGAGGTTCTTAGTGCACATTTTGATCAAAAAGTGTTTGCCCACCTGCCACGACAAGGCGACCTCTGTAAGGTGGGAACCTACGCTGCACATACACCCAGAACTGGGACTAAGCCTACATATATACCTGGGGATGGTAGGATCCAGCATTGAACTGATTAAAATCACCCATTCTTTTTCTGCTGTATATTTGCAGTCACAGGTGTTCCTGCACATGCATACACATTTTATATCATTTAGTTGGAATGTGCTGTTCAAATTTTTGTTGTGTTTATGTGATCCATATATGTGGGGTTAGTGACTGCCTCCATTTTTGTTCTTGCACTCCTCCCATTCTGCCCTGGGTGATTTTAATTTGTTCAATGCTGGATCCTACCATCCCCAGGTATATATGTAGGCTTAGTCCCAGTTCTGGGTGTATGTGCAGCGTAGTTTCCCACCTTACAGAGGTTGCCTTGTCGTGGCAGGTGGGCAAACACTTTTTGATCAAAATGTGCACTAAGAACCTCCCTATTATAAGTAGATTTAGCTTTAGTGCATATTCATTTATATTTAGTGGTCTAGGTGGCATTAGTGTCGCAGGGTGCTGTCGCCATTCTTTTTCTGATATATATATATATATATATATGGAGATTATGCTAAAAAATATTTCACAACATAGGAATTAGTCCATCGTTATAAGAATATCTATATCCCTTCATATCTCATGGCATATATATGTAATATATATATATATATATATTATATATTTTTATTTTTTTATTTTTTTTAAGTGATTCGTTTAAACCATAAATAATTAGTAGAATACAGCAATAACATGATAGAGCTCATTCATTCCCTATGGCATATGTAAGTAACATCACACCACATCATGCCTAATTTAAACACAAAGTCGGCGATACCATCAGTTTATATATTTACATAACAAAACTTTTATATTCATTACAAAAAATAATAATAATAATAATAATTAAATATGAAAATGAAAAATTATATAAAATATGTGAAGAATATATATACACTACCGTTCAAAAGTTTTGGGTCACTTAGAAATTTCCTTATTTTTGAAAGAAAAACAGTTTTTTTCAATGAAGGTAACATTAAATTAATTAGAAATACACTCTATACATTGTTAATGTGCTAAATGACTATTCTAGCTGCAAACGTCTGGTTTTTAATGCAATATCTACATAGGTGTATAGAGGCCCATTTCCAGCAACCATCACTCCAGTGTTCTAACGGTACATTGTGTTTGCTAACTGTGTTAGAAGGCTAATGGATGATTAGAAAACACTTGAAAACCCTTCTGCAATTAGGTTAGTTTGAAAGAAAGTCTCTACCCTTCCTGGGCTATATCATCTCCGATCAGGGCCTCAAAATGGACCCTGAGAAGGTAAATGCTGTCCTGGAGTGGCTACGCCCTCAAGGCTTAAGGACCATACAACCCTTCCTGGGATTCGCCAACTTTTACCTGCTGTTCATTCCCAACTTCTCTTCTTTGACAGCTTCCATCTCTACTCTCACTAAAAAGGGCATGAATGCCAAGGAGTAGACTCCGGAAGCAGAAGCCGCATTCAAAACCTTAAAAAAGGCCTTCACGTCAGCCTCTAGTCTTCATCATCCTGATGTATCCCTACAGTTTTCGTTAGAGGTGGACACATCCTCTGTTGGTGCTGGCACACTTTTGTTCCAGAGAGGTTTGAAAGGCAAGACTGTGGTATGTGGCTACTACTCCAAGCTTTTTTCTCCCACAGAGCACAACTACTCGATTGGGAATAGGGAGTTACTGGCCATCAAGCTGGCCCTGCAAGAACGGAGACACCTACTAGAAGGCGCAGGTCATCCTAACCTGGTCTTCACGAACCACAAGAACCTGACATGTCTTCAAATGGCTCAACAGCTGAATCCTCGTCAAGCCAGGTGGTCGCTCTTCTTTGCTCGGTTCCAGTTTGAGCTCCACTACCGACAAGAATGTGAGGGCCGACGCCTTGTCTAGGTCGTTTGAGAGAGAGAACACTGTGGAGTCCCCACAGAATATTATTGATCCTTCTTGCATCTTCTCTGTCAACCCTTTGCTAGTTATAGATATTCCTGTGGGAAGGTCTTTTGTACGTTTGGCAGACAGAGGAAGAATCCTTCGCTGGGGTCACAGTTCCAAGCTGGAAGGTCACGTGGGTGCCTGTAAGACCCGAGACGTAATAGCCCATCAGTTCTGGTGGCCCACGCTGCCCAAAGACGTCATGGACTTTGTCTCCTCCTGTATGGTATGCGCAGCAAATAAAGTTGCCCACTCCAGACCAGCTGGCCTGCTCCAACCACTGCCTGTGCCGGATTCCCCCTGGCAACATATTACAATGGATTTTGTCACAGATCTTCCTCTCTCTGCTGTATGCAGTGTGGTCTGGGTGGTGGTGGACCGATTTTCTAAAATGGCTCATTTTGTTCCTCTGACTGGCCTGCCTTCTGCTGCTCGACTAGCTGATCACTTCGTTCAACACATCTTCCATCTGCACGGCTTGCCTCTGCATATTGTCTCGGATCGAGGGGTCCAGTTCAACTCGAAGTTCTGGAGAGCACTCTGGGGTCTCCTCGGTCTAAAGTTGAACTTCTCCTCGGCCTACTATCCTCAGTCCAATTGTCAAGTCGAAAGGGTTAACCAGATTATGGAAAACTATCTGTGACACTTTGTCTTCAGGCAGCATGATGACTGGGTGCAGCTGCTACCGTGGGCTGTGTTCTCCTATAATAACCATACTAGTGAGTCCACCACCTCCAGTCCGTTCTTCATTGTCTACGGCCAACATCCCCGAATACCTCTTCCTGTCTCTACTATGTCCCAGGTGCCAGCAGCTGACTCTACCTTCAGGGACTTTCTGCAGATATGGCAACAGACCCGATCTTCTATTCTGCTGGCAGAGGACCACATGAAGAGAAAGTCAGACACTAGAAGACGAGAACCTCGCCAGTTTCTTCCAGGTACAAAGGTCTGGCTGTCTTCCAGGAATATCCGGCTGAGGGTTCCGTTTTGCAAATTTGCTCCCAGGTTCCTCGGACACTTCGAGATTCTGCTGCAAATTAATCCTGTGTCTTACAAGCTTCGGCTGCCTCCTACCCTCAAGATCCCTAACTGCTTCCACGTCTCCCTGCTGAACCCCGTGGTCCTGAACCACGGGGTTCACTCTAGGACTCTACTAGTTCCTCAGTGGCTACTCTAGGACTCCTAGTTCCTCAGTGGCTTCTGGCTACTTTTCAGGGACTTTCAAAGTGAGGGAGATCTTGGCCAACAAGAAAGTGAGAGGAAGGACGTTTTATTTGGTGGATTGGAGGGGATTTGGTCCAGAAGAGAGGTCTTGGGAGCCAGAGGAGAACATCGATGCCCCTGTCCTCGTGAAGAAGTTTCTCTCCCGCTCTGGTCCCAGGAAGTGGGGGGTAAGAGGGGGGATACTGTAACGTCTATGGCCGCGGACCGTCATTCTGACTTACCCTCTGATGGCCGCGGACATGGATGTGTGAGTTCTCGGTGGCATCTCCCTCCTGAGAGACGCCGGCACTCACT
The DNA here is from genome assembly GCF_050947455.1 of Rhinoderma darwinii. NCBI lineage: Eukaryota > Metazoa > Chordata > Amphibia > Anura > Rhinodermatidae > Rhinoderma > Rhinoderma darwinii. Next base: position 120,195,906 of record NC_134687.1, read on the forward strand.
TCCAGGTTCAGAGACTGTCTCCCACAGGGCGCTCCCGCGTGATTGGCCTTAAAGGGCCAGTACGCATCCAGTTGCAGTGAATCTGCTGGACTATAAAAAGGGCTCTGCTGTCTTGATCAATGCCTGACCGTTGGTGTGTTACCTAAAGTTTTTCTTGTAAATGGTCTCCTAGTGTTCCAGTTCCTAGTGTTACCCGTTCCTTCTGCCTGTACCCTGTATCCTGTGCTACTGTGCCATTTAGAGTTGAAGTTGTGTTGTGTCTTCCGCTGCATCTACTGTGTCACACCCGCCGGGTGTCTGTCTGCTGCCGGAGCCTCATCTTAAGCCTGAATCACCGCTACTGTCTACATTGCCACAGGTACACTTTCTGGACTATAGACATTGTATTGTACCTGGTTGGCCAGCTGCCTTCGCGCTACGCGATAGAGCCCAGTGGGTCTACACCCCGCCTCATGTCAGTATGTTACATAAAGACTATGGAAGGAGAAACTTTAACAGACATCCAATGCACACAAAGTGTTGAATCCGAACTTGTGTTGCTACTATCTGACTGTATTCAGAGCTGCTTCCTGCCACAGAGCACATAGGACCCAACTACTGCTGAATATAATCCATTTAGCATTCCCTCATTAAAACAACAGTATATGGAGTTACATTAACTTAAAGAGGCTCTGTCACCACATTATAAGTGGCCTATCTCCTACATAAGGAGGTGGGCCCTCTAATGTAGGTGACAGCAGTGCCCCTTATTTAGAAAAACAATCTATTTTTACCACTTTATGAGCGATTTTTAGCTTTATGCTAATTAGTTTCTTAATGCCCAAGTGGGCATGTTTTTACTTTAGACCAAGTGGGCGTTGTACAGAGGAGTGTATGACGCTAACTAATCAGCGTCATACACTTCTCTCCATTCATTTACACTGCACTAGCGATATAGCTATATCGCTATGTGCAGCTACATACACACACTATAAGATTACTGCAGTGTCCTGACAATGAATATACATTACCTCCAGCCAGGACGTGATGTGTATTCAGAATCCTGACACGTCTGAATCTTTTCTGTGAGATTTCCAGCAAGGCAAACGTAATCTCGCGAGATTACGATGTAAACTGTCATTTAAAACAAGATTACGTTTGCCTTGCTGGAAATCTATCTATCTCTTACAATGAACCTACAGAAGGAACAGATGCCACATCTATGGTTACCAAGTGATGGAGATTGCTCCAACCATGTACCCCGACTAGAGATGAATCTACTCCTGACTAATTTATCCCTCAAGGTTATTGGACCTTTTCTATCCTCCTGTGCAGGATTGTCCTCTCCTGGACTGGATTTCGAGCCAGAGTTAGTTGTCTCAATAGTCGGTGTATTGGTTTCTCCTTCTTCTCTGTCCTTGGAACCTCTTTTTTTTCGGGTGTGCTGACCAGTTGAAAACTTTATCATTCTCAAAGTCCATCTTATCACACATGAACTTATCGCGTTTTTGTTCCTTGCTTTCATTTTGCACTCTGATCAATTTCGACTCAATTCTTTTCATGAATGCCTGACATTGGGGTTCAGGTATCTTCTATTTTAGAGCTTCCTTAAATTTATTCAAATCTGCCACCGTGGCATCATACTTCTTTTCTGATCATTTCAGGACAATGCACATCAAATTCAATGAATGTTTCACATGTGTTGCTTTCCATGGGAAAAAATGGGAAAGGATTTTTTTGAACTTTCAATATTTTTTTTTTTCACTGCTAAAAAATTGATTTAACTTTTCTTTAGACATTTTATTAGTCCCCCTAGAGGACTTTAACCAGCGATCATTAGATCGCTGATACCATACACTGCAATACTAATGTATTTCAGTATATTGTCATTTTTACAGGCTTCTGTTAAGCCCTTCCAGAGGCACTGCTTAACAGAAGCAGAGTGAAGGCAGACCAGGGGGCCATCATTAGGCCCATGGGCTGCCATGACAACCATCGTCACCCCGCGATCAGGTCACGGGGGGGACCATGAGCTGTCGGAGAGGGCCGGCCTAATCTTTTTAACGCGTGAGCCCGCTCCATACATCACCCTCCTAGCAGGACGTGCTATTACGTTGCTGTGCGCAAATGGGTTAAAAGTATTTATTTAGCAGACTTACCTGAAATAGTAACTTTTTATATTCTTTCTCTTAGTAACCTTCCATGTATTGTTCATTTATTGCACAGAAATATTATATCTTTATTAGTCTTTAGAAAAGAACAAAAAAAATAGTAAAATATATAGTATTTGGCTTAAAAATCTCTATTGAAGCTTATAATGTCTGACAAAGGTATTGTATTTTATGTTGAATTGTCTCAAAAAACTATTAAATGCCTTTTGTCCATTTTGACCCATTTAGCAAGTTTTCACGGTAGAGAAATGTATAAAGATTAAACAGCAAAGTGATGAAATACAAAATCCATGTGGTCTTTATAATACATGAAACTAGATTTAAAAGAAGAAAAAAAGCACCAGGCGGTCAACTTTCCTAAATCCTTCAAAAGATTCATTCTCTTGGTGCACAGCATTAACTGTCTCTTTTAGTGGTCATACTTAAGTAATGTATTCATAAATTAAGAAAAGTGTTAGCTACTAAAATGTGTGGTGTCCATACACATAACATGGATAATATCAGGGCCCCCCCAGGCTATTGCTTGGGGGACACATGGTCGCACAAACCCCCTAAGGTTTTTTATCAATATAGCATGTGTTTTTGCTATATTTTTTCTTCCCCCTTCCCTCTTTTTTCCATTATTGTCTTTAATTTAGAATGGTACTTACCATCTTGGCGTCCCTCGTATAAGCTGCGCTGGTGGCACGAGCCGGTTCCAGATGTTTCTGTCTCTGGGCAGTTTATCCTTTGGTCCCAGCTGATTGGACCCATTTCAGCTATGCAGTGCATGAACAGGTTCTAAAAGTTTCTATCTCCAGGAAGATTTCTTGGCCAGTGTCAGCTGATTGGATATTCAAATCCCAAAGGCGGGAAAATGGGACATAAAAGAAGCAGTTCGTCGTGGTCAAGCAGTTAGTTTTGAAGATTTGGACCGTCGCCCACCCTCCCTCCCTCCCTCGCTTCCTAATGTCTTTGATTCCTTTTCGTCACAATGTTTGTTAGTGGGGTTTGTCACCCAGCTAATGCTGAGCGGACTTGGTATTTTATTGGTCTTGATATTTATATTTTATTAGTTTTAAATTTATGGTTATTCTCTTTTAATTATTATTTTTTTATGTTACCCTTAATAAACATTCTGGCCATTTTAGCCAAAGAAATTGTTGTCAGATTAAATTTTAGTTGATAAGGTTTTAGTGGGGCCTGTGCTACCATGATACAACTGTAAAAGACACTACACGTGCTCCATGGACAACTTGGCATTCCATATCCTAGTCAGCCTGATAAAGCGGATTACATTGCGGCCTGAAATGTTGCTGAATTTGCTCACCTTCAACCTATTCTTGAGTACGCTCTTGAGCCGATTACGCATGTTTATGAGGAGATCGGCCAAAGGAGCCAACAGACCATCTTTTATGTATGGCCAGCCCAACTGTGCCTTTACCAAACACACTTCTATGAAGTATGGCAAAGAAAATAGAAAGTTATTAGCTAGGTCGCATGCATGTATCAAGAACTAATATTTCCTCATAGTAGGCAATGTAGCTGAAATCCCATAATTACTACTAAAATGGCAAGGTAGTCAATACATGTTGTTTAGTTGGTAATGGGCAGCGCATTTGATAACAGCAAAATGTCATTTTCGCTTGCAGTAGCAAAAAAATGATCTCAGGACCCGTGCAATTCAGCAAATAATGCGTCATGCATAGTTGCAAGGTCAATGTAATGTCTTCACCTGTAAGTTGTGAGTGTCATGATAATTGCAGTATTTGCAAAACCCTTTTCTGTGAAGCCACTTAAAAATGACAAATATTATAGCTGGATATAGCAAGACATAGTTGTTGAGGTGAAGAAGATGTTAACATTTCTAAACAGATTCACAGTCAAGGTTTCAATTGCACAGTACAAATTCTGACCACATCTGACTCTGCTACAGATGAACCTATGCACTTGTACCTATGAAATGTCCTCCCTACAGCACACGTCTTAGCTTTTCAAATTCAACTTTAATATTTCTTACTAATTGAGCAATTTAACGACATGCATATTGTCTCATACTCGATTTAAAGGTCAGGAGTTTATAGGCAGAGAATTCTTGGTACATCAAACCATATCCGTTAATCTAAAAAAAAAAGTGAAAAAAAAAAAAAAACCTTACAGTAGCAAACAGTTTTATTCCTGTTTCCTAAAACTGTTTTTTAAAAAAATGCACTGCAACTAAATTTGTGAACCAAATCTTACTCTTACCCACCACCACCCAGTAGACACAATACAGCCTCACTCCCCTTAAGGCCTTATTCACACGGAAATGTCCGTTTTGCGCGCGCAAAAGGTCCGTGTGGCATCAGCATATGGTGCGCGGCTGCGTGATTCTCGCGCAGCCGGCATCATGATGACACTCTGGTTTTATGTTTACAAACAGAAAAGCACGTGGTGCTTTTCGGTTTTCATTCATTGTTTGTACTACTGTAGCGCGCATCACGCGCGGCACCCAGAAGTGCTTCCGTGTGCCGAGCGCGATTTGCACGCACACATTGACTTCAAAACACGGGCAAATATAGGACATGTCATGAGATTCACGCAGCCCCATTAATTAACATAGGTCCGTGCGACGCGCGTAAAAATCACCTGCGTAGCACGGACGTATAACACGTTCGTGTGAATAAGGCCTAACAGTAAGGCTGGGTTCACATGACCTATTTTCAGACGTAAACGAGGCGTATTATGCCTCGTTTTACGTCTGTAAATAGGGCTACAATATGTCGGCAAACATCTGCCCATTCATTTGAATGGGTTTGCCGACGTACTGTGCAGACAACCTGTCATTTACGCGTCGTCGTTTGATAGCTGTCAAACGACGACGCGTAAAAATACAGCCTCGTCAAAAGAAGTGCAGGACACTTCTTTCAGACGTAATTTGAGCCGTTCTTCATTGAACTCAATGAAGCACAGCTCAAAATTTACGGCTGTCAGAGAAGCCTTGCAAAATGCGAGGAGGAGGAATTACGGCTGAAACGAGGCAGCTGTTTACTCCTGAAAACAGTCTGTCATTTCAGCCGTAAAAGCCTCTCATCGTGTGCACATACCCTTATTGCAGCATTGTTGGCTCTCATTTTTGGTTGTACAGCAGTGTGATGACTCTTTCTTTCAGAAATCAAAGCAATGCATTCCTTTCTTACTTCCAGTAGTTACTGCCAGAGGCGGATTAAGGGTACCATGGGCCCCGGGCAGTTCACAAAGTGATTTCGGTTTAGGCAGCCACAGATCTGGTACAGTTTAGAATTCACTGCAAAAGCAGAAGGAGCCATACAGAAGAGAAAAAGCTGAATATTTTGAGACACTAAAGAGATCAGGAGCTCTAAATTATTAGTGGTTTCCGGAAAAATAAATCTGCGCGTAAATATAAAGAACTATTCTTTGTTGTTTAACCCCTTAAAGCCCAAACCATGTTTTTTTTTTTCATTTTCACTCGCCGCCTTTCTGGAGTCATAAAAACCATTTTTATTTGTACGTCAATGAAGTGGGTTGTGAAGGATTATTTTTTGCGGGAGGAGTTGTAGTTTTTATTGGCACCATTTAAAGTACCATATAATGGATTAATTGGAAAAAACAGTGATTCCTCCATGTTTTTTTGGGTTTCGTTTTTACTGTATGTATATACTTACCTTATCTTAACATCTAATTTTACCTTAAGATAAGGTAAATATAAATATATACAGCCACAGAACCAAGCTCAGTACATAAATATACAGCCCCAGAACCAAGCTCAATACATATATACAGTGCCAGAACCAAGCTCAATACTTAAATATACAGCACCAGAAAAAAATCTCAGTACATATATACAGCCCCAGAACCAAGCTCAGTACATATATACAATGCCAGAACCAAGCTCAGTAAATATATACAGCACCAAAACCAAGCTCAGTACATATATACAGCACCAGCAAAATCACAGCATAGTAAAGACGTAATTTGAAAATTCAGTTTAACCCTCGCCATATAAGTTTGTACGACATATCACGACAGCTCCCAGTATAGCCTGAACAATGGTTAGAATATGCTGGGGGTTGTTATTTCCAAAAAAGAATGCTACCACCCGTCATCTTGCTGCAGATCATACAGTTACTACAGTACTGTTGACTCACAGGTGACGCCTCAGATTATTTTTCGTTCCTTTTCTCTTTTCTTCTACATCAGGTCCAGACCTCTATGATGACTTCTCCCGGCCACAGCCTATATCTGCAGAGTTTGCCGCTTAGATGTCTTCGGTTCCTCACTTTCATTCAAAATTCTCACCTGTTCCCATTCCCGCGCTGTCCTCCAGTGACACAGTACTGGTCAGACACCAGGCAGCGTCACCAGACGTAACGGCGCAGATGGCGTGATGACGTCACTGTGTCATTGTAAGGCTAAGTTCACACTGAGTTTTTTGACTAGTTTTTTTATGTCCCTACGGTAATTAAAACACTGAACCTCTATCCTGCCAATCATCACACCAATTCTTTCCCCCAGCAGTCACTGTAACCACCCTGCTTCCTCTCAATAGTCACAGTAGTCACTTTTACTTTATCCCTGGTAGTCACAGTAGTACCTCCCCATTCTTCCGGTTCTCACAGCAGTGCCCCCATTGCCCCCAGTAATTATAGTAGGCCTCCTCCAATTTTCCAGTAGTCCCTCTTCCCACTGTAGTCACAGTAGGGTCCCTCCCCATTCCCTCAACACTCATGATTTCCCTTTCTCCCAGTAGTCACAACGCAGCATCCTTTCTTCCCCTTGGATATACAGTAGGGCCTCCCTTCCCCCAGTACACACACATCAGGGCCCTTTTCCCTAGTAGTCACTGTATGGCCTCCTCCCTTTCACACAGTTTCTCCCACCTCATTCCCCAGTAATCACAGCAGTGTTCCCCTGTCCTAGGTAGCCAAAATACTGCCCACTTCCCCAGTGGTCATAGTAAGGCCTCCTACCTTCACACATTAGGCATAACAGGATGTCTACTCAGTACTCACAGCGGTGCCCTCCCTTTCCTTAATACTCACCTCAGGGCCTCCACTTTCTCAGCAAGCTCAAGAGACAGCCTCTGCTTCCCACAGTAGTCATAACAGGTTCACTTTGGTTGCGGCATAGTGTTCTTTTATAGAGATGAGCTAATTGATTCTACACGAATCTCCACTATAAAAAGCCCAACCAGGAAATGGTACTGGTTGAATACAGTACTGGAAGTAATCAGAGTAAGTCGACTACACTATTTATTCAGTCCAAAAAACAAGTTTTGCGGAACAGAGACAAATAGAAAATATTTGCAACGGAAACATTACCGTTGAAATAAATCGTAATGCAAACGGAAGCTATGGTTTCCGTTTGCCTTTCCGTTGATGAGTTCCTCTGACCGAACCCATCAAAAGAACCCTGACGCAGGTGTGTACACACTCTTACTGTATCAATAATGCAGTTAATTCCGAAGGTGATGTGCAGAGAACTGCATCACTGATTTCTAGTGCGTCCAGGAGTGTTGCAAGACCCAAAGCATATGTCCTCCCTCTCACACAAAAAAAATATCTATCTACATATACAGAGAAGTAAAAAGAGAGACTGCAGCACTCAGATATCCAAAAAGTGTAGATTTATTCACCAAGCATAAAAAAACTGCAACGTTTCTGTAATGGCAGGAAGGAGGTGAAGGGAACAAGTGAGCCCTAATCTACCCACCGCCCTGTCCCTGCCTACTTGCAACGACCCGCCCTAGGCGACGGGGTACAACTTGGCGGCGGTCCCTACGCTGTCTAAGTGCAAGGGAGACAAACAGGGAACACGCAAGGGAATACAGTAGCCCACGGAACGCCGCAAGGAAACGGAGCGGTGAATGAGCCAGTCAGGATCAGGAAGTAGTGGAGTATACAAACGGGAGCACGGAGCAGAAGCAAGCCAGGGGTAGAGCAACGCAGGATAAACGGAACTGAAGCAAGGCAGAAGCACGGCAGAAGCAGGCTGGAGCAAGGCAGCAGTGGGGCCAGGAATCCAAAAAGAACAACAAGCAAGGAGGAAGAGAAAACGGCAGGTATAAATGGACAGGGGGGCGGAGCTAACTCTGACTGACCAGGCCGCGATAGGCTCTCCCACTCCTGAGCCTGCCACCCTGATTGGTAGGAGCAGGTGTCAGTCTCAGAGGTCTGGCCTCAGGTGTCGACTGATTAATCCTGGGAGTATACCCAGATGTAGTACCTGGCAGATCCTTTACAGTACTCCCCCTTTTATGAGGGGCCACCGGACCCTTACTAAGAGGACCCGGTTTAGTGGGGAAGAGAAGGTGGAACCTCCTTATCAATACCCCAGCGTGAACATCTCGAGCAGGTACCCAAGTCCTCTCCTCCGGCCCGTATCCTCTCCAATGGACCAGGTACTGGAGGGAGCCCTGGATCATCCTACTGTCCACAATCTTGGCCACCTCGAATTCCACCCCCTCAGGGGTGAGAACGGGAACAGGAGGTTTTCTCGAGGGGGACCAGGACGGGGAGCAGCGTTTCAGGAGGGAGGCATGGAAGACGTCGTGTATGCGAAAGGATGAGGGCAGCTCCAGACGGAAGGATACAGGGTTGAGGACTTCAATGACCTTATAAGGTCCAATAAATCGGGGAGCAAACTTCCTGGACGGGACCTTAAGGCGCAAGTTCCTGGACGACAACCACACCAGATCCCCGACGACAAACCGGGGGTTAGCAGAACGTCTACAGTCAGCCTGAATCTTTTGTACGCTCTGGGACGCCTCTAGGTTCTTCTGAACCTGGGCCCAGACTGTGCACAGTTCCCGATGAACGTCCTCTACCTCGGGATTATTGGAACAACCAGGGGAAACGGAGGAGAACCTAGGATTAAACCCGAAATTACAGAAAAACGGGGAGACCCCTGACGAGTTACTGACCCGGTTATTCAGGGAAAATTCGGCAAGGGGAAGGAATGAGACCCAATCAAATTGACAGTCAGAGATGAAACACCTTAAATATTGTTCCAGGGATTGGTTAGTCCTTTCCGTTTGGCCATTAGTTTCGGGATGGAAGGCGGAGGAGAAGGATAGATCAATCTCCAACTTTTTACAAAAAGCTCTCCAAAATAAGGAAACAAATTGTACCCCTCTGTCCGAAACTATATTGACCGGGGCCCCGTGGAGACGCAGAATGTGTTTCACAAACAAAGAAGCTAACGTCTTGGCGTTAGGTAGTTTCTTAAGGGGCACAAAGTGGCACATCTTGCTGAAGCGGTCTACTACCACCCACACCACCGACTTGCCCTGAGATGGAGGCAGATCGGTGATAAAATCCATGGAGATATGGGTCCAAGGTCTCTGGGGAATGGGCAAGGAATGTAGTAAGCCCGCAGGTCGGGACCTAGGGGTCTTGGACCTAGCACAGACCTCACAAGCGGCGACGTAAGCCCTAACGTCTTTAGGCAACCCAGGCCACCAATAGTTTCTGGTAATGAGGAGTTTGGTACCCAAGATGCCAGGATGACCAGATAGAGCGGAGTCATGGTTTTCCCTGAGTACCCTTAGCCGGTATTGCAGGGGGACAAACAGTTTGTCCCCAGGGAGGTTCCCGGGAGCTGAACCTTGATCAGCCGCGATGTCAGAGGCTAAGTCAGAATCAGTGGCAGAAACAATTATACCAGGGGGTAAAATACAAGCAGGATCCTTCTCAGAAGGAGGATTAGCCATGAAACTACGTGACAGTGCATCAGCCTTAATATTTTTGGACCCAGCCCTATAGGTAACCAAGAAATTCAATCTGGTAAAGAACAGTGCCCAACGAGCTTGTCTAGGATTAAGCCTCCGGGCAGATTCTAGGAAAACCAGATTTTTGTGGTCAGTAAGGACCGTTACCTGGTGTCTGGCCCCCTCCAAGAAGTGACGCCACTCTTCAAAAGCCCATTTAATGGCTAAAAGTTCGCGGTTGCCAATATCATAGTTACACTCCGTGGGCGAAAACTTCCTAGAGAAGTAAGCACAGGGGCGGAGATGGGTGAGGGAGCTGGTACCCTGGGACAAGACGGCCCCCACTCCCACCTCGGACGCGTCAACCTCCACAATAAATGGCTCCCTTTGATTGGGCTGAACCAGCACGGGGGCCGAGATAAAGCACTTCTTGAGGGTCTCAAAATCCTGGACGGCCTCAGGGGGCCAATGGAGGACATCAGCACCCTTGCGAGTGAGGTCCGTAAGAGGCTTAGCGACGACCGAGAAGTTGGCAATAAATCTCCTGTAATAGTTAGCGAACCCCAAAAAACACTGTAGCGCCTTCAGGGAGGCAGGTTGGACCCATTCCGCCACAGCCTGAACCTTGGCAGGGTCCATTAGGAATTCATGAGGAGTGAGGATTTGACCTAAAAATGGTATCTCCTGTACCCCAAACACACATTTTTCGGTCTTTGCAAACAGATTATTTTCCCGAAGGACCTGGAGGACCTTCCTGACATGCTCCACGTGGGAGGACCAGTCCTTGGAAAACACCAGTATGTCATCAAGGTACACTACAAGAAAATTACCCAGGTAATCTCTCAGAATTTCATTAATAAAATTCTGGAAGACGGCAGGGGCATTACACAACCCAAAGGGCATGACTAGGTATTCGAAATGACCTTCGGGCGTGTTGAACGCAGTTTTCCACTCATCCCCCTCTTTGATGCGGATAAGGTTATATGCCCCCCGTAGATCGAACTTAGAGAACCATTGGGCCCCCTGAACCTGATTAAAAAGATCCGGAATCAAAGGAAGGGGATACTGGTTCCTTACTGTGACCTTATTCAAGTTCCGATAATCAATGCACGGCCTAAGACCACCATCCTTCTTCCCCACGAAAAAGAAGCCAGCACCTACAGGAGAAGTCGAGGGGCGAATGAAACCCTTGGCCAGGCATTCTTGGATATACTCCCTCATAGCTTTACGTTCAGGACATGAAAGATGAAATATCCTCCCCTTAGGAAGCTTGGCACCAGGCACCAAATCGGTGGCGCAATCGTAATCTCTATGAGGGGGCAACACCTCGGAGGCCTCCTTAGAAAACACATCAGCGAAGTCCTGAACAAACTCAGGAAGCGAGTTTACCTCCTCACGGGGAGAAATAGAGTTAACCGAAAGACATGACATCAGGCAATCACTACCCCATTTGGTGAGATCCCCAGTATTCCAATCAAACGTGGGATTATGCAGCTGCAACCAGGGAAGACCTAATACCAGATCGGACGATAATCCCTGCATCACCAGTACAGAGCACTGCTCCAAATGCATGGAGCCAACACGGAGTTCAAAAACAGGAGTATGCTGAGTAAAATAACCATTAGCAAGAGGAGTGGAGTCGATACCTACTACAGGGATAGGATAAGGTAAATCAATAAATGGCATTTTTAGAGACATAGCAAATTCCACAGACATGATATTAGCAGATGAGCCCGAATCCACGAAGGCACTGCCGGTGGCAGACCGGCCAGCAAACGAGACCTGAAAGGGAAGCAAAATCTTATTGCGTTTAGTATTAACGGGAAATACCTGTGCGCCCAAGTGACCTCCCCGATGATCACTTAGGCGCGGAAGTTTTCCGGCTGCTTATTCTTGCGCCTGGGACAGGTGTTCAGTAGATGCTTGTCGGCCCCACAATAGAAGCAGAGACCATTCTTCCTGCGAAACTCTCTACGTTGTCGAGGGGACATGGAGGCCCCGAGTTGCATAGGTACCTCCGAGTCATCCGTGGAAGAGCGAGGAGACGGGACCTCGGGGGGAATCGCAGGGCAGTCAGAGGGGAAAACATTGAAACGTTCAAGCTGACGTTCCCTGAGACGTCGGTCAAGTCGTACTGCTAGGGCCATAACCTGGTCTAGGGAGTCAGAAGAGGGGTAGCTAACCAGCAGATCCTTCAGGGCGTCAGATAATCCTAACCTAAACTGGCACTTTAGGGCCGGGTCGTTCCACCGAGAAGCTACGCACCACTTTCTAAAATCAGAACAGTATTCCTCAACAGGTCTCCCACCCTGACGTAAGGTCACCAGCTGACTCTCGGCTAAGGCAGTCCTGTCAGTCTCGTCGTAAATGAGACCGAGGGCAGAGAAAAACCGATCAACGGAGGAAAGTTCAGGGGCGTCAGGAGCCAAGGAGAAGGCCCACTCTTGGGGCCCTTCCTGGAGTCGGGATATAATGATACCCACCCGCTGGTTCTCGGAACCTGAGGAGTGAGGTCTTAGGCGGAAATAAAGTCTGCAACTCTCCCGGAAGGAGAGAAAAGTCTTACGGTCCCCTGAGAACCGGTCAGGTAACTTGAGGTTGGGTTCTAAAGGTGAGGTGAGGGGTACTACAAAGGCAGCGTCAGACTGATTGACCCTCTGAGCCAGGGCCTGGACCTGTAGTGAGAGGCCCTGCATCTGCTGGGTCAGGGTCTCAAGGGGGTCCATGATAGCGTCAGCGTAGAAGAAATGGTAGACTAGGTAAGGGCTTGTTATTATGTAATGGCAGGAAGGAGGTGAAGGGAACAAGTGAGCCCTAATCTACCCACCGCCCTGTCCCTGCCTACTTGCAACGACCCGCCCTAGGCGACGGGGTACAACTTGGCGGCGGTCCCTACGCTGTCTAAGTGCAAGGGAGACAAACAGGGAACACGCAAGGGAATACAGTAGCCCACGGAACGCCGCAAGGAAACGGAGCGGTGAATGAGCCAGTCAGGATCAGGAAGTAGTGGAGTATACAAACGGGAGCACGGAGCAGAAGCAAGCCAGGGGTAGAGCAACGCAGGATAAACGGAACTGAAGCAAGGCAGAAGCACGGCAGAAGCAGGCTGGAGCAAGGCAGCAGTGGGGCCAGGAATCCAAAAAGAATAACAAGCAAGGAGGAAGAGAAAATGGCAGGTATAAATGGACAGGGGGCGGAGCTAACTCTGACTGACCAGGCCGCGATAGGCTCTCCCACTCCTGAGCCTGCCACCCTGATTGGTGGGAGCAGGTGTCAGTCTCAGAGGTCTGGCCTCAGGTGTCGACTGATTAATCCTGGGAGTATACCCAGATGTAGTACCTGGCAGATCCTTTACAGTTTCAACCCCTATTAGGTCTTTGTCAAGTATAGTGATAATCAATTAGTGCACACTTTATATACCACATGTGGTGTGACATCACTTCCTGTACGTCCACAACAAAAATAACATTAATAAATCCTCATAAATACATTGTTACATAGTTACAACATCAGACTTGAATACAGTGGAAATGCCATTATAGATCGCCAGTGCAGTACCTGTATACCAGTCTCAAGGGACATATCTTATCTCGTGTGCGTCCGTAGTTCTCAACACGCATGTCAGGAAGTGCTAGTTTCTTCAGTGTCCGGCGTCTGCCGTTACCATGGAAGCGCTTCGCGGTCCCGCTCTGGACCGCGCATGCGCATGCGCATGCGCATTAGTTCGGGCTACACTCTCGTAACCCAATCCACAGAGAACTATCAAAACAAGCGGACGTTCACACATTACTTAAGAATCCCAAAATAAGGAATGCTCTGCATGTCTCATCTTCAAATGTAATATTAATACAAATCCCTAACATTGGGAAAAACAATGTAATCTCATTCACAGTTTTACATGATTATCAAATCACGGATTTAACAATTGTGAGGGTTTAGCATCAGGAGAGGTTGGTACAGCGGTTTCTTTGTAGCCAGAGACAGGGACACCGTGCATTAAAAGTCATAACAGGGCTTTGCCTGTGTTTTTATTCTTGTCAAAGAAACAGCCTCTTGTACAACAAGGCAAAATACAAAATAAATCCTGCTCGTCTGAGCACTAACTAAACAAGATATTATCTAACTATACCAAGTGCCTTCCTACCAGGCACTGGACACAAAGTAACACAGGTCTTTACTCACATAGAATACAGGCTACTCCAGCCTTAGTAGTCTCCAGTCTGAGTCAGGGGTGAGACTCACACACACTGTGTCTGCACCTTTTTATACACAGGCTACAGGTGCAGCTAATTGAGCAGCAGCCTTGTCCTACAAACAGAGATGGACTAGGGATTGGGGAACCCGCCCTGCTCTTCTCCAATCCAACTCCAGGCCCTTTTTCTGGCTTTTCCTTAAGCCGAGATTGGAAAGCTAGAGCTTTCTATTGCAAGAACTACTCATTCCCTGGAGCCTAGGATACATATGACAGGATTCTAGGGGAAATTTACCTTCCCTCAATGACTTTACCTGTCACTGTCTCACATACCCTCTTCCTCTGTTCGAGCCCGTGGGATCGGACACATTTAGCTACAAGGCAGTGTGTCCTAGACAAAGCGTCAGCATTGCCCTGCAGTTTTCCTGCTCTGTGTTCCACAGTATATTTGAAGTTCTGCAAAGTAAGAAACCACCGTGTAACTCTTGCATTTCTCTCTTTAGCTTGACACATCCACGTAAGAGGAGAGTGGTCTGTAACCAACCTAAACCGACGACCCAATAAATAATATCTCAGGGACTCAAGTGCCCACTTAATTGCCAAGCACTCCCGTTCAACTATGCTATAGTTTTTCTCAGCCGGGGTAAGTTTTCTGCTCAAATAGGTCACATGATGTTCCTCACCACCCACCTCTTGTGACAGAACTGCTCCGAGCTCCTCATTAGAAGCATCAGTTTGGACAACAAACTCCTTTTTGAAGTCAGGAGTGACTAAGACTGGTTGGTTACACAGGGCCAGTTTCAACTCTTGAAAGGCGCTTTCAGCCTTCGTGTCCCACTTGACCATGACAGACTTACTTCCCTTGGTAAGATCTGTCAGGGGCGCTGCTGTGCTGGCAAAGTTTGGAATGAACCTGCGGTAATAACCTACAATTCCTAGAAAGGCTCTGACCTGCTTTTTGGTTGAGGGCTGGGACCAGTTTTGGATAGCCTCAACTTTGTTGACCTGTGGCTTTATCACCCCTCTCCCAATTATGTACCCCAGATACCGTGCTTCCTCCAAGCCTAAGGAACATTTCTTTGGGTTTGCTGTTAACCCCGCGGCTCTGAGGGAGTTTAGTACTGCTTGTACTTTTGGTAAGTGGCTTTCCCAGTCATCACTAAAGATTATAATGTCGTCCAGATATGCCGAAGCATACCGACGATGGGGTTTGAGGACTATGTCCATTAACCTTTGAAAGGTCGCTGGAGCCCCATGTAGCCCAAATGGTAAACAAATATATTGAAACAGACCATCCGGGGTGATGAATGCAGTTTTCTCTTTGGCGCCCTCCGTGAGGGGTACTTGCCAATAGCCTTTGGTTAAATCAAGTGTTGAAAAATACCTTGAATGGCCCAGTCTCTCTATTAACTCGTCAACTCTTGGCATTGGGTATGCATCAAACTTTGACATCTCATTTAACTTGCGGAAGTCGTTACAGAAACGCAATGACCCATCTGGTTTCGGAATCAATACAATGGGACTTGACCATTCACTTTTTGACTCTTCAATAATCCCAAGGTCTAGCATTTTCTTGACCTTCTCAGATATGGCTTGTCTACGAGCTTCAGGGACTCTGTAGGGTTTCAAGTGGACCCGAGCCTGAGGCTCAGTCACAATGTCATGTTTTATTATACTGGTCTGTCCTGGCAGTTCTGAAAACACGTCTGTGTTTCTCTGCACAAACTCTTTTGTCTCCTGTTTCTGTGGCTTTGCGAGGGATTCTGACACATACACATCTGGGTTAGGACTATAGGGGGTCCTTACTGCCATGAGGGTCTCTCTTTCTTTCCATGGCTTAATTAAGTTTACATGGTATAACTGCACTGTCTTCCTTTTACCTGGTTGGTAAACGTTATAATTTACATCCCCCACCTTTTCAATTATCTCATACGGCCCTTGCCATCTAGCAAGAAATTTGCTTTCTACGGTTGGCACTAAGACCAACACTCGATCACCAGAGTTAAAATTTCTAATATTAGCAGTTCGGTTATACACCCTGCTCTGAGCATCCTGAGCTTGCTCCAAGTGTTCCTTAACTATCGGCATGACCGCAGCGATTCGGTCTTGCATCAACGTGACATGCTCAATTACACTCCTATAAGGTGTGGACTCTTGCTCCCAGGTTTCCTTGGCTATGTCCAGGAGACCACGGGGTTGTCTGCCGTATACAAGTTCGAAAGGAGAAAACCCTGTGGATGATTGAGGAACTTCACATACAGCGAACATCAAATAGGGCAGAAGACAGTCCCAATCCTTCCCATCCTTACTAACCACCCTCCTCAACATGCCTTTTAATGTCTTATTGAATCTTTCGACAAGACCATCAGTTTGAGGGTGACATATAGAGGTACGCAGGTGTTTAATTTTCAGCAGTTTACATAATTACTTGGTGATTTTGGACATAAAGGGAGTCCCCTGATCGGTAAGGATTTCCTTAGGTAAACCAGTACGGGAAAACATGTAAAACAACTCTCTTGCAATGGCTTTTGAAGAGGAATTTCGCAAAGGGACTGCCTCAGGGTAGCGTGTGGCATAGTCCAACACCACTAGGATATATTGATGTCCTCTAGAGGATTTGACTAAAGGGCCGACCAGATCCATGGCAATTCTTTCAAAAGGGATCCCAATGATAGGCAAAAGCACCAGCGGACTCCTAAAATGTGGCATAGGAGCCGTTATCTGACACTCCGGGCAGGACTCGCAATACCTCTGAACTTCCGTATATACCCCCGGCCAGAAGAATCGTTGTAAGATACGCTCTCTGGTCTTTTTGCAACCTAGATGTCCACCCAGCGCGTGTTTATGAGCCAGGTCCAACACCGTTCTACGATACGGTTGGGGTATCAACAGCTGTTCAACGTTATCTATCCGATACAGCAAATCCTGGTTAACCGCCATGTGTGGAAACACCTTATCAGCCCCTGGATGTTGAGGCACTCCATTTAATACCTTAGTATTTTCCCTGGCTTTTACCAATGTGGGATCGCTAAGTTGAGTGGTCCCAAAATTGTTACGTGATACATTTAACTCTGGTATCTCAGAAATTTCCTCCTGCTCATCTGTTTCACCAGCAAAAACAGCCAGATGAAATTTATCAGGCTCAGTGGTCACCCCTACTGCTGGCACCTCAGCATCTTCGTTAAAGGGTTCTGGGCTAATCACAGCGCACACATTAATACCATCATTAACATTTACAGTGGAGGTTACATCTTTCTTCCTCCACAAGTCCCAGAACACTGGGAAGTCTCTCCCCAGGATCACACTGTGCCTCAGGGACTTGACCACACCTACTTCATGGCAAGCGGTTCCACAGGAAGTCTCTAGAGTGACCACAGCGGTGGGGTATTCTTTAGTGTCCCCATGTATGCACAGGACCCCTATACTATGTCCGCTGAATGTTCCAGGGTCTATCAGGCTGGCATGCACCAGGGTAACCAGACTCCCAGAATCCAGCAAGGCACTCACAGTACACCCTTCCACTTTTACGACACACATTTGTTGCTCAGTCTCGTAAACAGTCTCAGCAGAACAAACAGGACGTGCAAACAAGGATATTTGCCTTGCTGCATTACACTCCATTGGCTCAGTAGACAGGGGACAATTGACAGCAATATGCCCAGGTCCATAACACCGCCAGCACTGTATGCGTCCCCGGTCCCCAACTTGAGACCCTGGTCTGGCCTTCAGTGTCTCTCTGGGATTTCTTCCCTCCGTCTGCTCCCCTTCTGAGCCACCTCCCTTAAAGACATTTCTCACCCCTCTAGTAAATGGAACAGTCTTACCGGGTGCTCCGCACGATTTGCTGTTCCTGGGTTTAGAACATCCAGGCGGTACTTCTTGGAGTAGATCCTGAGTAGCTCTGTACCTTTCAATCAGGTTCACCAGCTGTTCCGCATCTGTAGGATCTCCTTGACCGACCCAACGCTGAACCTTCGGTGGTAAGGAGCGGATGTATTTGTCAAGCACCACTCTCTCCACGATCTGCGCAGGGGTTGATTCCTCTGGCTGTAGCCATTTCCTTGCAAGATGGACAAGATCATACATTTGTGATCGCGCAGGTAGGTGTTCCACGAAAGTCCAGTTATGCACCCGTCGAGCACGCACATTCATATTAACACCCAGACGGGCAAGGATCTCACCCTTCAGCTTGGAGTAATCCTTGGCATCCTGCTCATTGAGATCAAAGTACGCCTTTTGCGGCTCTCCGGTTAGGAAAGGTGCCACCACTGCTGCCCACTGATCTGAAGGTATTTTCTCTCGTTCTGCCACTCGCTCAAACACCATGAGATAGGCCTCAACGTCGTCGGTGGATGTAATCTTCTGCAGAGATGTCTGTACCGCTGCACGAGTGGTTTGGCGCAAACCATGAGGCCCCGCTGACCTCTCCACTGAGGCCTGAATTTGGTCTTGCAAATAGCGATTAATTTGCTGCTGTTCTTTTAAGGCCAGTCTGTGTGCTTCACCCAGCAGAATTGTTGCAGTCAGTCGGTTTGCCGTATAAATCTGTAGCTAGGCAATTATCTTTCTTAATAACTGTCGTATCCAGAAATTGTATACTCTCCTGTGAATATACCAGAGTAAATTGAAGTTCAGGGAAATGCCTATTAATTTCTTCTTGAAATTTCAATAGCTCTAGATCACTTTTATACCACACAAAGAAAATATCGTCTATGTACCTCATCCAGCCCCCCACAAATTGGAAGAAGCTGGATGGGTACACAAACTTATCCTCAAAAAAAGCCATGAAGATGTTGGCGTATGTTGGAGCGACATTGGACCCCATAGCCGTGCCTCTGCACTGAATATAGAAGGTGTCCTGAAAAAGAAAATAATTGCACTGCAATACAATTTCCAATAATGCCACTACGAATTATTTTTGTTCATTATCAAGGGTCCAATGTGGCAACAATTCAATAACCGCCAACATCCCCTTCTCATGTTCAATACTGGTATATAAAGATACTACATCGAAAGATACCAGAAAGCAATCCTCAGAAACTTCAATATCTTGCTACATATACAGTTATTAAATCATACCACTATACCAAATGAAATAATACCCCCATACTGTTACTGAATAGTACCTCCACACCATAACCACATAGAGACTGATCAATACCCCCATACTGTTACTGAATAATACCTCAACACCATAACCACATACTGTTACTGAATAAAAACCACTATACAAAGACCAATATTACCACCATGTAGTGACCATATAGTGGTAGATGTCAGTTATACAAAGGAGCTCTGCAGACGATATAAGTGATTACAGCATATTTATATCTAGTGACTCACAGGTGATGTTTTCTCTGATTAAAGTCGTTCACTTTCCCTTTTTTTCTCCATCTGGCCCAGACCACTGTTGACGCCTTATTCCAGCGACAACTCGTCTCTGCAGAATTTAACACAAATACATGTTGGTTTCTCGCTTTTCAAGCACCCTCCACACCTATATGCCATACTCTAAACAAACTCGTAATCTACAATGCCCCAGATGGTAAAAATGATCCCTTAGTGCTCGCCACAATAAAAGTGCTTCATCACTAACAGTGCCCTGACAGCAGTAATGCCCCCTATGTGCCCCCTGTAGATAGCGCCACAACTGCCCCCTGTAGATAGCACCACACACAGCCCCCCTGTAGAAAGTGCCACAGTCCCCTCCTTATATATAGTGCCACACAACCCCTCTTAGTAGATAGTGCCACACAGCCCCTCTTGTATATAGTGCCACACAGCACCCCTCCCTTGTATATATATATATATATATATATATATAGTGCCACACAGCCCCCCTTGTATATCGTGCCACACAGTCCCCCCTAGTATATAGTGCCACACAGCCCCCTCCCTTGTATATAGTGCCACACAGTCCCCCTCTTTTATATAGTGTCACACAGCACCCCCTTGTATATAGTGCCACGCGCCTTGTATATAGTGCCAGGCAGCCCCATTTGTCTATCTGAGCCACGCACCCCCTTGTATATAGTGCCCCATCCCCATTGTATATAGTGCTACACAGCCCCCTTAGTATATAGTGCCACACTGCCCCCCCTTGTATATAGTGTCACACAGCCCCCCTCTCTTGTATATAGATCCAAACAGCCCCCTTCCTTGTATATAGTGACACACAGCCCCTCTCTTGTATATAGTACCACACAGCTCCCCCTCCCCTTGTATATAGTGCCACACAGCCCCCCCTTGTATATAGTGTCACACAGCCCCACTTGTATATAGTGCCACACAGTGTTATATTACAGGAACAATGTCATATTGCATGGCTCAAAATGGATGGAAATGAGGAAAATATTGGGCTACGGACTTTCAAATGACTGAATTTCTCTATACTGATAGATGATCAGACTGAAGACCACATAGAGACATTGCTTGCCTTTAGCATTCAGAGCGGCTGTCACCACTTTAGTTGTGTTAGGATTCTAATTACTGTTTAACAATGAACTATTCATGTCATATTTGCAGAGAGAACTGGTTTTATTACAAGTGTCTTGTGGGAGAAGATGATGCTTGAATCAAGTTATTTATTCTTCTAGTAAATTTAAATGAAAACAGATTGTGTTTATCTCTGTATTTCAGCCCACTTGGTTCTGTGTTGTACTGCATAGCAATGAATGGGACATTAGTGGTGCACTGCTGAACATAAATGCTTGTGTGCTTTACATCACCCTTTAGTAGATACAGGATTACCTTAGATGCAATCGTAGATGTCAGCTTAGATAATCAAAGCATACAGTAACAATTGCATCTAGGAGATTGGATAAAATCAAGGCTTTCTAGAAAAAAATCAGTTCCAGTTTACAGGGCCTAGGGTCTTTTAGTCCTTTTTTATCTATGTGTTTATCTTCCTGACATTATACATGCATTACCTAAGTGACAAATGCTATAAGATGGAGGTAAGAGATCACACGCCAGAAATGTGTACAGGACAAAACTTGGCATAAAGTTCTGTAAAACTAAATAACTATTCACAAAAAGGGCATCCTATTACAAGAGGATAATCGTCATAAGAAGATATGAGAGTAACTTTTTTTGACTTGAGAGTTGAGACACTTTTGTGAGTTTAATGCTTGGAGTAAATATTTGTGTATAGTGTGTAGCACATAAGTATAAGAGAAGAACCCCCACCTTAGAGGAGATTATCTATTATAGTCGAAAAAAGATCCATTAGATTCAACCATTTATTAACTAAAATGTTATTTCTATTTTAGGGGGGAAATGGCAAATACTACACCCTATTTATAATGTTGGGCTATGGTCAGTGATCCTAAACAAGGTAATCGCTGCATTGTGTAAGTGGGTTACTTAACCAGAAACATTAATACTAAACTCACACTACATTTGTTACAGTGCACATTAAAACATAGTGGATATTTTTTGGACAATGTAAATTGTGGAGTGTGTTCCACAGTAGAACCTTTATATCACAGAAAATAGAGGGTTCTTGCAGGGGCATAACTAGGAAAGACTGGCCCCCATAGCAAACTTTTGACTGGGCCCCCCCCTCCGCTGGGTATCACACAACGCCCCCTAGTAGATAGTGCCTCCCTATAGATTCCACCACACAGCGCCCCCCTATAGATAGCACCATGCAGCCCCCTGTAGATAACATCTTACAGCCCTCCCCTGTAGATAACGCCTTACACAGCCCCCTGTAGATAGTGCCATACACAGTCCCCTGTAAATAGCACCATACACAGCCCCCTGTAGATAGTGCCATACACAGCCCCCTGTAGATAATGTCTTACAGCCCCAAATCCCCCCTGTAGATAATGCCATACAGCCCCCTGTAGATAACGCCATACAGCCCCCCCTGTAGATAACGCCATACAGACCCCCCTGTAGATAACACCATACAGACCCCCTGTAGATAACGCTATACAGACACTCCCTCTAGATAACGCCATACAGACCCCCCTGTAGATAACGCCATACAGAGTCCCCCCTGTAGATAACGCCATACAGAGTCCCCCCTGTAGATAACGCCATACAGAGTCCCCCCTGTAGATAACACCATATAGAGCCCGCCTGTAGATAACTCCATACAGGCCCCCTGTAGATAACGCCATACAAACCTCCCCTGTAGATAACACCATACAGACCCCCTGTAGATAACGCCATACAGCCCCCCCTGTAGATAACGCCATATAGCTCCCCCCCAAAACAAAAAACGGCCTATAGTTTGTCCTACAAAAGAGATGTATCCCCTAGCCACAGGATATGGGATACATGTGTGATCGCTGGCAGCGATAAGGAGAACGGGGGACCGAAAGTCCCCGAAGTTCTCCATGACAAACCTCGGACTTCCGGCGTCTGCGCAGTTCAATAAAAATGAAAGGAGCGCTGGTCACGCATGCGCACAAGCGTGACCTGGTGCACAAGTCATTTCTATGGAGATGCAGACAGACCTCGGAAGTCCGAGGTTTGTCATGGAAAACTTCGGGGGATTTTTGGTCCCCCATTCTCCTTATCGCTTGGCGTCCCAGCGATCACACATGCATCCCCTATCCTGTGGATAGGGGATGCATGTCTTTTGTAGGAACAACCCCTTCAGTGGCGTCGCGCTGTAGCAGCCATAGCAGCTGCTAGCGGAGCCTCCGGCCATGGGGGGAGGGCCGTGCCGGCGTGTGGCACAGGCCCCATTATGCTGCGGGCCCCGTAGCAGCCGCTACGGCTGCTATAGTGGTAGTTACGCCACTGGGTTCTTGTGATAGTGGTTTAGCTATAAAGTATATAGGAGCTGCAAAGATCCTTTTGCAAAATAAAAAAAAGCATATGAAGTAGCTATGGATCCATAGAAAAGCATGTTCTCCCCCAGAAGCACACATGGCATGTGATGGAACATGACATTATTTTTCTCATGGATTCTGTATGAAAAAAAAGGCATTTGTATGCCTTCATATAAAATCAGAGGCAGTAATAGGTACAGTAGGAGCTCATAGCAGTCTGTTACAACATGGACCCATAATAGAGCGGTGTGCATGAGACCTAAATGACAGATGATGGTGGACTGTCCTTACTATAAGTTGTTAATAGTAAGTGGCACTGTAAATAGCACATTGTCATAAAATCAATATTGATCAATATCCCCAAAAATATATTATACGTGTATGTATGTGTGTGTGTATAAATATATATATTTATTTCTTTTTTAAAAATTTTATTTATTTATTTATATATAAAAGTTGGGTGAAATAAGCCAGCCAAGAGGGGGTACAAAGTTAGACAGAAGTGTCTAAAGATGCGCCAAATTTATCATCCAGCGTGAGACACTGTGATAGATGGGGTGCATCTAGTCTATTCTAAGTTGTCTGAATTGAAGACACTATTAGTAAATCTGCCCCAATGTAGACATCATAGTAGGGACATTTTTACTCAGGAGTGATGATGTCTCAATACAGTGCAGAATTTAGAGAAGGTGATCAGTAAATAGATGTTTGTATTCTACTGCGCTATTGATTCAGTCAAAAAAATGGAAACTGACGGAATGGTGACAAACGGAAACCATTAGCAATGTGTCTGTCACCATTGATATCAATGGTGATGCAAACGGAAGCTAATTTTTCCGTTTGACTTTCCGTTGAGGGGTTCACCCGATGGAAACCTCAGACGGAACCCCTCAACGGAAAGCCAACGCTGATGTGAACAGGCCCCAACTCTGTAAAAAAATAAAATAAAAATGGTGTCTACATTCATGCACATAAAGAATGAGAATTACGTTTTTCAGGTTTTGAATAAAAAGTGCTAACAATATATTCATTTTTTTTTTTTTTTTATCAAATCTGTTTTTATTGATTAATAACAGGTACAAGGTACAGCAACTCCAAAATACAAAAGTACACAAATAGATAGAAACACATGTCATTTCCGTACTGCAGTACTAGGTAGGGTAGCCTTAAACATGAGAGCCATTTTTGCATTCAATGATTGTACTAAGTTGTAATACGATTTTACCGAATTTTAATAACTCTGCGGTCTCAGACATTTGGTTTGATAACATAATACCAATTCATTCTTGGTAAATATCTGTTACCCCAACTCTTACAGTTCACTATTCCGCCCTCTTTAATGAACAGGGCCCCTTTGGAGAACCTGTACCCACCAAAACAGGGTCAAACTGATAATAATACAAAAACTTGGCTCTAGGAGCCGGGTAAATCGAGAAACAGGGGATGGTAAGATGACAGAAGAGCAGGAAGAAAAGAAAGGAGTAAGGGGGGGGGGGGGAGGGGATACCTCTTAAAGAGGCTCTGTCACCAGATTTTTCAACCCCTATCTGCTATTGCAGCAGATAGGCGCTGCAATGTAGATTACAGTAACGTTTTTATTTTTAAAAAACAAGCATTTTTGGCCAAGTTATGACCATTTTTGTAGTTATGCAAATGAGGCTTGCAAAAGTCCAAGTGGGTGTGTTTAAAAGTAAAAGTCCAAGTGGGCGTGTATTATGTGCGTACATCGGGGCGTTTTTAATACTTTTACTAGCTGGGCGCTCTGAAGAGAAGTATCATCCACTTCTCTTCAGAACGCCCAGCTTCTGACAGTGCAGATCTGTGACGTCACTCACAGGTCCTGCATCGTGTCGGCACCAGAGGCTACAGTTGATTCTGCAGCAGCATCAGCGTTTGCAGGTAAGTCGATCTGCACTGTCAGAAGCTGGGCGTTCTGAAGAGAAGTGGATGATACTTCTCTTCAGAGCGCCCAGCTAGTAAAAGTATTAAAAACGCCCGATGTACGCACATAATACACGCCCACTTGGACTTTTACTTTTAAACACACCCACTTGGACTTTTGCAAGCCTCATTTGCATAACTACAAAATTGGTCATAACTTGGCCAAAAATGCTCGTTTTTTTAAAATAAAAACGTTACTGTAATCTACATTGCAGCGCCTATCTGCTGCAATAGCAGATAGGGGCTGCAAAATCTGGTGACAGAGCCTCTTTAAGTTAAGTCAATGAATTGGCGTTAACAGCTCTGCATGATACTTCAAGTTACTGTGAAGCTCTAAGTAAGTCATCCCGGTGTTGTGTCCAGGGAGCCCATATCTTTATAAACCAGTCGTATGTGCCTTCACATCTATTGGTCAATTCTTCTAACCGATAAATTTGATTCACCTTATCAATCCACTGGTTCATTGTGGGAGGTTAAATTTGCAGCCAGTGTAAAGGTATTAATGTTTTTGCCGCAGCCAGCAAATGAGTGAATAAGTTTTTCTTAGATAGAACTATATCTGCTGAAGGGAGTGCCAGAACAATAAGCGCTACATTCAACTTAACCTGTGTGTCGCATACTGTGTGGGCAGCTACCTCAATTTGTTTCCAGAACTTTGTTATCAGTGAGCAATGCCACCAAATGTGCGAGTAAGATCCTTGCTGAGATTTGCATCTCCAACAGATATCCGAATCTGCCAAACCCATTTTATAGAGAGCTACTGGTGTTTTATACCATCTAGTAAGCAACTTATAATGATTTTCTTGTATTTTTATGCACCTTGAAAATCCATGAGAATGAGCTAGGATGAAACCTCTCTCCCGTTCTGACAGCTGCAGCCCAAGCTCCATCTCCCACGAAGAGACAAAGGATGGCAGATCCGCCACATCGGGTGTCAACAAATGGGCATAGATACTCGAAAGTTTATGTTTCTTCATCTTATGTGTAGCTAGGCATTTTTCAAACCAGGTAAGTTCTCTCTTTGCTTTGTGTGTTACTAAAAATTTTGAGCAAGTTACTTGTATATTATGCAGTTGGAGAAAGTTAAGCTTTCGGGCCGAGGACGACATCAGAGACTGGAGCTCCCCTGCCGTTGGAATCTGATTCTCCGGCATCAGCTCCTCAATCTGCACTCCGGAAAAGTGTGTCCATATATCTGACCTATAATGCACTGGGGTGGAAAGTAGTTTTGGCAGTGCTACTGCTGGTGTCATAGGTTGAGAGACCCCTTTATCCGTTAAACCATATCTTGCCAGGACTTCTAACGTCCCCTTTAATAAAGGGTTCGACAATGACCTAAGGTCTTGATGTGTGGGCACCCATAATGTGGAATGAAAACTCTCTACGGAGTATAAGGAAGATTGATCAGCTCCTCCTGGACCACCTATCGCTGAGGCCATATCCAGCCATCTCTGTAGATGAATAGCTTTATAATAAGTTTCTATGCTAGGGAGGCCAAGGCCTCCGTACCGCTTCCCTCTGGCTAGGAGTCTATATGAGATGCGTGGCCTTCTTTGTTTCCACAAAAATGTGGAAAAAAGGGACTGAACTTTCTGAAAGAACGTTTTCGGTAAGTGAATGGGTACCATAATCATAGTGTATAGGAGCACTGGAAGTATATATGTTTGAAGCAGATTTTTTCGTCCTATCCATGAGAGATATGGGATATCATAAGATACCAGCAGACCCTTAATTTTTTGTAGCAGAGGTATATAATTAAGAGCATACAAGGAGTCAAGATCTTTAGGAAGTCTAATCCCAAGATATTTTACCGAATGAGTGGGCCATGTAAAATCGGAGGTAGTTTCCAACCCTCTCGCCTGGGCCGATGTTAATGATATATTGAGAATTTCAGATTTAGTATAGTTTATTTTAAAATTTGAAATAAGGCCATATTTACTGAAAATTTGTAGGATAAATGGAAACGCCGACACTGGGTTCGTGATGGTTAGTAGCAAGTCATCCGCGAAGGCGTGCACCAGATGTTGTCGAGAGTCTACCTCTATACCCGCAATCCGCTCATCCTGTCGCAGTGTCTGCAAAAGGGGTTCTAAAGTTAATATGAACAAAGTGGGTGACAGGGGACATCCCTGCCTAGTTCCATTGCCAATAGAGAAAGAGGGGGACAGAGTCCCATTTACCCTGATCCTGGCTGAGGGTTTACTATACAACGTAAAAATTGCTTTTATGAGACCTTCTGGGAATTTAAACTTGGCCAGTGTAGCCGCCATGAAGTCCCATGCAACTCGGTCAAAAGCTTTTTCAGCATCTGTACTCATTAGGACCATAGGTATCTTAGAATCTCTAGCCTTTTGAATATAATTCATCAAGCGGATGGAATTCTGTCTCCCCTCTCTCCCCGGGACGAATCCCTGTTGGTCCGGGTTTACTAGGTTTGCTAGGTATTTATTAATTCGCGTCGAGAGTAATTTAGCCCAAATTTTTAAATCTAAGTTTAAAAGCGATATAGGTCTGTAGCTTGAACACGAGGTAGGGTCTTTACCCTCTTTAGGCAGTATGGTAATGTAAGCCTCTAGAGATTGTGCTGTGAAGTCCCTGCCCTGGAGTAATTCATTAAATGTGTCAACTAAGTGAGGTAACAGTATGTCTTTAAATTTCCTATAATATTTAATTGTTAGGCCGTCCGGGCCTGGGCTCTTCCCTGAAGGAAAGGATCTTAGAATGTTAACCACTTCGTCAAGTGTAATCTGTTTCATAAGATCCCCTGCTTCTTCATCTGAAAGTGACGGCAACATTAATGGGTCTAAAAAATCCTGTATTTGTTGCTGTCGGGAATCGTCTGCAATATTTGGAGGTGTTGAAATGTTGTACAATTCCGAATAATATGCACTAAACGCTTCTGCAATATCTGCGGTATTTTTGCACTTATTGCCCGCTGAGTTTTTAATTACTTTAATGAAAGATTTTTCCTTTTTCTTTTTGATAAGTGCCGACATAAGTTTTCCTCCTTTGTCGCCATGTGCGTAAAGCTTCTGACGATAATACATTAAGTTAGTCGCATCTTTCTTATTTAATAAATCTTTTAATTTAGTTCTAAGGATTGTTAACTCTGTTTGAGTGGCTTTAGTGGAAGAACATTTATGTACTTTTTCGGATGCTGCAATTTGCGAAAGCAAAGATCTGAGTTCCTGTTCTCTTTCTTTTTTCACTCTTGTGCCCAATGATATCAGCATACCCCTTATGTATGTTTTATGTGCTTCCCACACTATAGTAGCTGATACATCCTCTGTAACATTCGTTTCAAAATACTTCTGCAACGAATCAGTTAAATACTTAATGTGCTCCGGGTGGTCCAGAAGGGTCTCATTCAACCTCCATGTCCATTCTCTAGCGGGCAAAGCGGATATAACCAGTGTGGTGAACACTGGTGCATGGTCTGATACTGTCATCGGGCCAATACTAGCCGATTGCAGAGTCTGTACTAAGTGAGTATGTACAAGAAGGTAATCCAGTCTCTGATGCGATCCATGAGGGTGAGAATAAAATGTATAATCAGATATCTGGGGATGTAATAGTCTCCAGGTATCGATCAAGTTAAGTTCCTGTAACTTGCTCAAAAATTTTCTACGGCCTGCTTTTGGTAAAGAAGATTTATGTGTTGAGGAATCAATCTCTGGGTGAAGCGTGAGATTTAGGTCTCCTCCCAAAATTATGGGGCCTTCCGCAAAAGCTCGCAACTCCTCCATAATATGTAGGAGCCATGAGATCTGCGATTTGTTAGGTACATATAAATTCGCTAGTGTGCATGTCAATGACCCCAGTTTACCTTTTATGAATAGCGCTCTGCCATCCCTTGAATCATGACTAGCTGTTCCGATGAATGGTAAGTCCTTGTGGATTGCAATTGATACTCCTCGCGAAGCAGAGCTCGAGCTGCAGCTATGATACCAGGAGGAAAAGAAATTAGTGGGTAATTTTGGCACTCTATCTACTTTAAAATGAGTTTCCTGTAAAAAGGCTATAGACACTTTTTTTAACAATGCAAATACCTGGCTCCGCTTCTGAGGAGAACCTAAGCCATTAGCGTTATAAGTTACTATCTTCACAGTCGCCATTTTTTGTCAGTTTGCAGTTTCGTCTGATTTCTGATAAAGACATAGGGGTAGGGATAAAGAAGAGGAACTAAAGGGAAAAAAAGGAAAAAGGGGGAAAAGGGGGGACAGAAACATGTGGAATAAAGAATCAACATATAGCTGCAGCTAATCTGTGTTCCGGTTGGCATCCAGAAGTCTCTTAGACGAGATCTAAGGCCAACACACTGCTGCATCTGGGGGAGGGGAAATAACTTCCTGAGCCGAGGCCCAGCTCAGATCCTTCATGAGTTAAGAATAAACTTAAAAAATCAAGTAAATTAAAATTGTCTAACAGAGGCAAAATATATCCTAGAGTACACTCGGTTGCAAGATGGCCCGACACTTTTGGTCGAGTATAGTACGCCAATCTGAGGATGAGAGTTAAGTCATATCAGTGAAAGCAAATTGCATCGCTCCCTGTTACCTCCACAGAAGAACGCGCAATATGGCTCCATCTCTATCCTCATGCATTGTCAACCACGTGACTCTACGTCATAGACCCGGATACTTCTCCTTGGTCTATTGCAATGATAATAATAATATTAACCATGGTACATTTGGCGGCAAGCGGTTTGTGAAGTAAGAAACAAAAGGAATAAAATGAACAATATGAACAATCTCAATACCGCTAGTAAAATCACCAGTATTCATCTAGTAGCACAATATGGAGAAAATACATAATAAAGAAAAACATAGCGTTATATATATATAAAGGATTCAAGTGGTGGCATCTTCTGATGCTGTAGCACGCGATTTCTTCCCCTTCGAGGATCGTTGCTTGGAGTACACCGACCACGCTTCCATTCTTGGTAGTGCAGGTAGAGATATGTCCGTTTTGGGCCGGCAGCCATGATGGCAATTGTAATGGCGGAATTCCCAGACGCTCCCATGCCTCCTCCAGGTCAGCAGGTGTATGGATCAAGATCCTCCTTCCATCCTTCAGTATGGCCAACCCAAAAGGAAATAGGCAAGTATAGGGTAGCTTGAGATCTCGCAATTTTGCAAGTAGTGGACGCATTATACGTCGTTTCGCTAACGTGGAAGCTGCGATATCCTGGTATAATTGTAAGGGCGCTTCTTCGAACACTAGATGTTGTTGCTCTCTGTTTGCAGCCAGAATAGCCGACGTGTCCACAAAGCTTAAGAGGCCACATATGACATCTCTAGGCGGGTCAGCAGGTTTCGGTTTGGGACGTAGCGCTCTGTGGATACGTTCTATCACCACTCTACTGGCCCTGTCTTCTCCCAAGAGTGAGGTAAAAATTTGCTTCGCTACTGCAGGTAAGACTTCATTAGCGTAGGATTCTGGGAGCCCCTTCAGCCTAACATTCTTTCTACGGCTTCTATTCTCCATATCTTCCAACAGGGTAAAAGCTCTATTGAGCTGTGTATCTTGCACTTGTAACTTATGCTCCACTGAGTATGAGTGATTTACAACCTCCAACACCACATTCTCTAAATGCTCAAGTCTATTCCCCATGAGTTTGAAATCTGACCTGAAGTCGGGGAGTTCCTTCAGCACCGGTGTGATAGCCTGCTGCAGGTTTTTTTTGAAGAAATCCTTCGTTATCATACCAGAGTCTGTGGCTGAGTTGTACGCCGTCGCTCCACACATGCTGTCTGCATCAGAGTCCTCTGAAGCAGGATACGGCGCCATCTTGGCTGCTGCAGCTCCGGACGGCATGTCCTTCTTTTGAAGGAATTTTCCCAGGTCTGCTTGATGCTTTTGCATTCCTGGAGTGCCTGAGGAGTCTCTTATCTTGTCCTTTAGAATCTTGACCATGGTTAAGCTGTTATGCCTCGATAATATGAAGGATCCAAGCTGGTTTGTGAGGAGCTCAAGTTTTATGCGTCCATCACGTTCAGCGGTCAGGCTCCGCCCCCCAACAATATATTCTTATCTATGGTACTGTATATAACAGCTCTAGCTTTCATAGCTTTCACTGGGTGGATGTCCAGGTTATAACACCAGATACAGGGTCCCCTGGTGGGCCCTGGCTCTAACACAATAATGGGCCCCAATGATCCAGCAGAAGACAACCAAACACTTGCCACTAGAGTTTATTTCTTATGGGATGATTCAGTAATAACCTATTAGATCTTTATGTCCTGAGTGTGCAATGATAACAACAAAGATTACAATGCAAATAAAAGTAGATGTGCACATGTTTTATAAAGTTGATCTTCTCCGCTGGTGGGCCCAAGAAACCCCAGTCGAACACTAAGTAGATACCACTAATATAGGGCTAAAAGGGATTAGTAGAGAGGGAGGGATTCACTTTCTATAGTTTGTCATTGACATATTTTAGCCAACACAAGATGGCCTATTTTCAGAAGTGTAACATGAGGCCTTATCGATTTTCTGAACCTAAATGACAATAGGACCTGAAATTTCTACAATAAAAATATCTTATCTTTTGTCAGAGTTTCTTCCCAGGACGCATTATGTTCCATTGCCATTTTGAAATCTGACAGTAAAGCAGCAGTACTGACTCTAGAAATGTATTGCATAATGAACTGTAGTGCATAAGATGTTACTAGGTGATATACAAATGTTATACAGATTTGTCTTATTCTTCTTTTGGTTATGTCGTTAAATTGGGATTGTATTTGACAGCTCCTACCGCTCTTTTCTTTTTTGGCATTGACGCTGGCAATATTCTTTTTAACATTTTTAACATTAAGTCATTCTTCTAGCCCCACCAAATCTGTCCATATACACTCAGTTCCCTTTGTGCCCCCACACAGTATCAAGCCACCAGTGCCCTCACACAGTATCATGCCCCAGTAGTGTCCCAACATAGAACCGTGCACCAGAAGTTCACCTACGCAGTATTATGCCCCCTGCACATAGGGTCATGTCTCCATAGTGCCCCTCAACATGATTTCCTGCCCTCATTTTACTCTCACACATTATCATGCTCCCACTTAATATCATGCCACATAGGGCCCCCACCCATTATCATTCCCCACAGTACCCCCACACAGTATCATGCATGCATAATGCCCCCACACAGTATAATGCCCCCATAGTGCACCCACACAAAATAATGCTCTCATAATGTCTCCCAGTTTAAAATCCTCATAAGGCATGTGTGCCCCTTTGCTCGACTGCCACTTTATTTAATGTCTTCCTTACTACGGTCGAGCAGTGATGGGAAACAGGGAGTTGTTGAGACTCCTGAAATATGAATCCGGTACTGTCTGGCATCTATAAAGTCAAGTTAATGCTGTTTTTGCACTACAAAATTTAAAGCAATGATATTGTGTTTGCAAAATAAAATCTTAGTATATGCTGTGACCATAGAGATGACAATGAATACATTAAGATAATCATAATGTGTGCACTGTCGAGTGTCAGGAAACTC
The DNA here is from genome assembly GCF_050947455.1 of Rhinoderma darwinii. Taxonomy (NCBI): domain Eukaryota; kingdom Metazoa; phylum Chordata; class Amphibia; order Anura; family Rhinodermatidae; genus Rhinoderma; species Rhinoderma darwinii. Next base: position 120,228,166 of record NC_134687.1, read on the forward strand.
AGAGGAAATAATAGAATAATTAATTTTACATAATGTACATGGTTGTATTGCATCAGCAAAAAGAGCAACTTTATAACAGGAATCCCAGGCATTAACAGTGTAAACAGTCTTTCTCCTGCATTAACCTGCTGTGATGGCTGTTTTCATAGACAAAAAGCCCATCCATCTTTTCACTATAGCATCAAATTATCACCCTTCAAGCAGCACCACAAATTGTTCCTAATTTACGTCTGCTGAAGGCCACGAAATGGTCAGGTCATCAAATAATCATGAAATAACTCTTTTTAGTGAGTGAGCTATACTTCTGGTAACATGCTGAATGGCGAATGCATGTATTATGTATGTATACCTTATCATACAGTTTGGATATTAAAGAGACACATCAGATTTTTTTAACTTATGTTATGTACCTGAATATGGTTACCTTTAAAATATGCACTTACAATACCTGGAGCCTAGTTCAGCCCATGTGACAATGCTTAGATTTACAACGTAATGTGAGGTCACCTTGCTAAAGGGAGCTGTACATCCTCATAGTTGTCAACATTTGAATTTTTTTTCCAGAGACACTTATGGTGTGACGTCTTTGGTGGGTGTGTCTTATGGGGGCATGGTTTATCTGGTGGGTGCAGCTAGTGGGCGTGGCTTTCTTAACAGAATTTCTACATACAAATAAACTAACAAAAATGTCTGCACTAGTTTGGCTGACAACTACTATGGTGGCCAGTATCTCTCTCTGGTTATTCGGTTGTTCACAGACAGGTGATGTCTCACTTTATCACTAGGGCTAGGCAATATATGCTGACCACTACTGTCACCGTAAAAAAAACTGTGTAAATAGTGCCACACTCAGAGCCCCTTTAGGTGGTGCCCCAAACTGCCCCCAGTAGATAGTGCCACACACTGCTCCCTGTAGATATTGCCACACACTGCTTCCAGTAGATAATGCCACAGTGCCCATTGTAGATAGTACCACATGGCCCTCTGTAGATAATACAACAGTGCCAGTGGCGTAACTAGGAAAGACTGGGCGCCATAGAAAACTCTTGACCGGGGCCTCCCCCAGGGGCCACAAGCAGCCTCCCTTATAGATCGTGCCCCCTGTAGAATGTGCCATACAGCCCCCCTCTAGACAGTGCTATATAGCCCCACCTATAGACAGTGTCACACCCCATTTGTAGATAGCGCCCCCACCTTCCCCTTGTAGATAGTGCCATACAGCCCCCTGTAGATATCACCATATAGTCCCCCTGTATATAGCGCTATACAGCTCTCACTGTATATAGTGCCACACAGCCCCCTCCCTTGTATATAGTGCCACACAGCCCCCCCTTAGTAGATAGTGCAGCACAGCCCCCCTTAGAAGATAGTGCCACACACAGACCCTTGTAGATTGCACCACACTCAGCCTCCTGTAGATAGAGCCACAGCCTTCCCCCTTGTAAATAGTGCCATACAGTTCCCCATGTGTATTGTGCCACACAGCTGCCCCTTGTGTATAGTGCCACAAAGTGCCCCCTTGTGTATAGTGCCACACAGCTACCCCTTGTGTATAGTGCCACACAGCTCCCCCTTGTGTATAGTGCCACACAGCCCCCCCTTGTGTATAGTGCCACAAGGCAGTGGCGCATCCGAGAAAGTTGTATCAGCCAGGGAGATATCAATCAAACTTGGAAAGTTGGGTTTGGAGGCAGGACTATGTGACTCTACAGGATAGCGGCACCGCCCCATGACCCTTTAAAGAGTAATTATCATATAGTGTGTGCTGTTTTAAAAGTGGATTTTAAAGATTTTGCTGCATCTGAAAAAAACATACACGGGAATGTTTGGAAATATTGTCAGGTCATGTATTACCGCATGTTGGCAGTTCAAGGGGTTAAAAATACCAGACAGGTTAACATGAAATATACAATGAATTAAGAACAATTTCATCTGCCCTGCAATGTTTTGTTATTATAAATATATCCTATATAATTATAACTCCAGAAACAAGCTCATACATATATACAGTACCACAACAAAGCACAGTACATATATACAGCACCAGAGCAAAGCTCAGTATATAAATAAAGCACTAGAACCAAGCTCAGTACATATACACCGTGTTCCAAATTATTATGCACATTGGATTTAAGTGTCATAAACATTTAATTATTAGTTTTTCAATTAAACTCATGGATGGTATTGTGTCTTAGGGCTCTTTGGATCATTGTAATCAATTTCAGACACCTGTAATAATTAGTTTGCCAGGTGTGCCCAATCAAAGGAAAACTACTTAAGAAGGACGTTCCACATTATTAAGCAGGCCATAGGTTTCAAGCAATATGGGAAAGAAAAAGGATCTCTCTGCTGACGAAAAGCGTGAAATACTGCAATACCTTGGACAAGGTATGAAAACATTGGATATTTCAAGAAAACTTAGGCGTGATAATCGTACTGTGAAAAGATTTGTGGCTGATTCAGAGCACAGACGGGTTAGTTCAGATAAAGGCATAATGAGGAAGGTTTCTGCCAGACAAATTAATAGGATTAGGAGAGCAGCTGCTAAAATGCCATTGCAAATCAGCAAACAGGTATTTGAAGCCGCTGGTGCCTCTGGAGTCCCGCAAACCTCCAGGTGTAGGATCCTCCAGAGGTTTGCAAGTGTGCATAAAGCTATTATTCGGCCATCCCTAAACAACTTCTAAAAAAAAAACTGTTATCATTGGGTGATTTGTTCAATAAAATTAGCATTATACTCCGACGGTTGATGGCTTGAAGATTATACTGACTGTCATTTGCATCGACTACTTAGGAAAATCAGCGAAAAATAACATTTGCATAATAATTTGGAACGCGGTGTATATTCAATACCAGAACCAAGGTCAGTGCATATATACATCCCCAGAACCAAGCTCAGTACATATATACAGCACCAAAACCAATCTCATACGTATATACAACATCAGGACCAAACTCAGTACATATATACAACACCAGAACACCAGTGCAACCCCTGCCGTATAGGTTTGTACTGTGTAAAACTACGTCTCCCAGCATGGCCCGAACAATAGTAAGGATATGCTGGGAGATGCTGTTTTACAAAAACACTCATACCACCCATCATCTCGCTGCAGATCATACAGTGACTACAGTGCTGATTAGAGGCAGAATAAACATTTACATTAAGTGACTCACCGGTGACATCTCAGATTCTAGTTCTTTTCTTCTCCCTCTGGTCCAGACCTCTATGATGGATTTCTCCAGGCCATGACCAATTTCTGCAGTTTTCCGCTCAGATGTCTTCAGCTTCTCACTTTTAAAACATGTCTGCACCTATAAACGAAGTTAAAATTCTCAACACCTCGAAATATAATAAAGCGCCATACACTGCACCTCTAATTATACTAGAACCATACACGGTGTCCCTGATTATAATAGTACCATACACTGTGTCCCACACACACAAACACACACACACACACACAGACACACACACACACACACACACACACACCGTGCCCCCTGTAGATAGTGACCCACATAGAGCCTCTGTAGATAGTGCCCTACATAGAAGCCCCTGTAGATAGTGTCCCACATACAGCCCTCTTTAGATAGGGCCTACATATGGACTCCAGAGCTGCAAGGCAATAGTGCTAACCACTGATCCACCGTGCTGTCCTACATATAGCTTTCCATATAGATAGTGCTCCACGTATAGCCCACCTCTGTAGATAGTGTCTCACATATAGCTCCCCCTGTATATAGTGTCCCACATATAGCCCACCCCTGTAGACAGTGCCCTACATATAGCTCTCCTGTAGCTAGTGCCCCACAGGTAACCCACCCCTGTATATAGTGTCCCACATATAGCCCACCCCTATAGAAAGTGCTCTAAATATAGCTCCCCTATAGATAGTCATCTACATATAGCCCACCCCTGTATATAGTGTCTCACATATAGCTCCCCCTGTATATAGTGCCCCACATATAGACCCCCTGTAGATAGTGCCCCACATCCCCACATATAGACCCCCCTGTATATAGTGTCCCACATCCCCACATATAGAACCCCCTGTAGATAGTGCCCCACATTCCCATATATAGACCCCCCTGTATACAGTGGCCCACATCCCCACATATAGACAACCCCCCCTGTAGATAGAGCCCCCCTGTAGATAATGCCACATGTTTTATTAGAAAAAAACTAAAAACTTTACATACTCACATAATCCCATTCCTGCGCCTCCCGATGGCAATGCAGATCTGCTCCCTTCTGAGCAGGTCTGCTGGAACTGAACGACTCGTTCAAAGGCGCTGATTGTCAGGGCAGAATGACTTGCCCCATCAATCAGCGTCTTTCAAGCACGGAAGCAGTGCGATGACGTTATCGCGCCGCTAGCGTTGTTGAAAGGCGCTGATTGGCGGGGCAAGTCATTTGTTCTCCAATCAGCGTCATTGTAAGGTGCTGAACATGCCTGGCTATCCAGCGCTGATGCATGTATTTGTACCTGCGTGCTATAGACGCAGGTACAATTACTGAAAGACGGGGTGGTTGTCGCTAGCACCGGGTCCCCCTCCGTGCTTGGCAGCACGGGCCCCGTAGTAGTGGTGCTACCTCTGTAGCAGCCATAATGGCTGCTAGCGGCGCCACCGGACATATTGGGGAGTGTGTCGGCTGGTGGCACTGGCCACCTCAAGCCGCGGGCCCTGTAGCAGCCGCTACGGCTGCTACCGTGGCTGCTACCATGGCAGCCGCGCCGCTGCACAGTGCCGTCTGTAGATAGTGACACAGAGCCCCCTTGTAGATAGTGTCACACAGACCCCCTGCAGATAGAGCCACACAGCCCCTCTGTAAATAGAGCCACACAGACCCCCTGTAGATGATGCCACATAGCCCCCTTGCAGATGATGAGACACAGACCCCCCTGTAGATGATGCCCCACAATTCCCCCTGTGGATGATGAAACACAGCCCCCCTGTAGACAGTGCCACCCTCAACCCCCTATGCTGTAGATAGAGCCGTTGGTCTGGTCGGGGATTCCGCTGCAGGAGATGGCCCGGACATCACTGCCCTTATATGGACATTGAAGTCAGGGGCTCCATCAATGAGCGGAATCCCCGGCCAGGGCAACGCTTTGGCCGGGGATTCCGCTGCTCCAGGAGGAGCCCCTGACATCACTATCCATATATGGACAGTGACGTCGTCAGTGGCTCCCTCTATGAGCGGAATCCTAGGCCAGAGCATCGACAATCCTCTGGCCGGGAATTCTGCTGCAGGAGGTGCCCCTGACGTCACTGCCCTTATATGGACAGTGAAGTCAGGGGCATCGTCTAGGAGCGGAATCCCCGGCCAGGGCGTCATCAACTCTTTCGCCGGGGATTCCGGCGCTCCAGGAGGAGTGAATGGCAGAGCAGGAAGCGGATAGTTTCCTGCTCTGCCATAGTATTCAGTTGTATCTGCGTCCTTCCTGCAATGTGACATTCATTTACACAGAATAACAGGGGTTGTCACACTAAGTCCCTTTACATATGCCCTACGAGCCAGCGCGGTGAGCTGCTAACAAAGAGCAGCTCTCCTTCTGGCCAGTCCAGCCCATCAATGTACTACATGGTCAACCTTACATTTTAGTGGCCGGCATGTAACACTAGATTTTCTCTAGTGTACCATTTATTTATTTATGAAAATTATTAAAATAGGGATTGCACTATGGGCTAAAGTGTTTGGCGTGTCACATGTTTTTAGCATTGTGGTATGTTTGGAAAATCCTTTTATCCTGTGAGTGTGGAATAAAAACATTGTGGAGTGAAACTATCCCGAAGGTGTTGCACTATTTGCCCCCTTTTTCCATACCGGAGATATAGGTCCGTGATCGAATTGGAACAACTGTGTTGGGAGACCGATATATCTTTTGTGGAACTACAAGGTGAAGAACAGCAGACAAGTGGGATTCGGAATTTTTTATTTGCATACAGACTGAGGGAAAGTGGATCCTTCGAAAATATTCTGGACTGCAGTTTCAGTAACCGTCTAAGCGATAAAATCTATGCTTTATAGGGATTCCACTATGTCGGAACCATTCTCATAAATAAATAAGTCCTTGCTGCCGCTCCTCTCTGATTCGGCATCTGTTACCGGCGCTTGTCCTCCTCCTCTTCATGACTACGGATGCCTATATTCGTTAAAGGTCTTCAGAGGCAAAATTCCAGAGAGACTGTATATTTTCTCTATTTACCGATTCTGATTCTTTTTCTTTACATACTTTTGAATGGTCAAGTGGTCTTATCAATATGTGCATATTGGTTTTCCAAACAATTTTTTTACTTTAATTAACTAACTTTTTCCTCACTGTAAGTGAGTTCTATATGTTGTCTGATTAAATACTACATTACGTATATGGTAATATATCTTTCGTTTTAACAATATTAGTCCCTGTTCAAAATCTTCCTCAGAATTCCTTCAAGAATTTTCAGCCAGATTTTGAACTGCCTGCACTTTTTTTTCACATTTTTCGCAGCGTTTTTCGCCTGCGGCCATTGAAGCTAATGCAAGGACCCGCGGCAAAAAACACAGGGTAAAACGCTGAGAAACGAGAACCGCAAGTTTTTTCTGCCTCCCATTGTTTTCAATGGGAGGTCAGTGGCGGAAAATGCGGCATGAAACGACATGCCGCTTTTATTACCCGCAAGCCGCCAAAACTGACCCAACAGTTTTTTCTTTTTATCCCCTGAAATCAGACAACAATGTTTCGTTGAATGTTTTTAAAATGAATTACTTTTGAGTAATATATCTTTTCTGCTCTCTAAAGAATTTCAATCAGCAGGGAGAGAAAGTACACTTATTTTTGTTTTTATCTGTGTCAGTAAATTTTTCAGAGCTCTCCAACGACCTTTATCTATTGTATCTTTTTTTGCTATTTATTTTGAGCTCTATTTGATTAATGGTTTGAGTTATTGAGCTATTTTCTTTTTATATTTGGTGATTGTATCTGGTATTTTGGTCTTGATAAAGCAATGTGACAAATATGTCTATTTTGGGAATTGCTGTGACTTTTGGTCCAATATTACGATATACTTGGTTTTATTGGATGACTTGTTCTGTTTGGCAGTTTTTTCTGCATTGTTTCTGTATGATAGGGAAGTTTAAGTAGTCATTTTTCAAAACATTTCCATCTGTGCCAAGAAAAGTATTTTCCCAGTGTCCCTGTGATATATTTCATCATAAACTATAGTACGCTTAACAACTTGATTCTCTCTTTCTCACAATAGAAAAACAATCAATTCAAAACTAAAATACATAATAAGTAAGTGTTATTGGCTACAAGCTAAGCCATCTGCAAAATAAAAAATGTATTAAGAAAAATTAGAATCCAGAATGCAATTAACCAGCCATTAGTATGTATTCAGTCCAATTAAATACTAGCAAATATAATGTCCTTTTATTCTTCTGCAGAGTATGAATTAGGCCTACTTCACACATGGTTGTTTTTGATGCATTTAGGTGTGGGTTGTGGACAGGTTTAGAAAACTAGGCACACGTTTATTATTTAGTACATATGTGTTTTTAATTGTTTTCCTTTTAACATTTGTAATTTAAATGCAATGTGTTGTATGAAAATATTTTAGATGATTAGATTTATAATTCAGTCCCAGATATATCCAATAGCATTTTGACAAATCTAGCACGACATAATTAAATCTCTGCTCACCAGACAAACAGGCACTAATATTACAAAAGGGCAAAAGTAACATCTGGAAGTATTGCCGCTGTTACAAGCTTACAATGATTGGGGTGACTTAAAGAGGCTCTGTCACCAGATTTTGCAACCCCTATGTGCTATTGCAGCAGATCGGCGCTGCAATGTAGATTACAGTAACATTTTTATTTTTAAAAAACGAGCATTTTTGGCCAAGTTATGGCCATTTTTGTATTTATGCAAATGAGGCTTGCAAAAGTACAACTGGGCGTGTTGAAAAGCAAAAGTACAACTGGGCGTGTATTATGTGCGTACATCGGGGCATTTTTACTACTTTTACTAGCTGGGCGTTCTGATGAGAAGTATCATCCACTTCTCTTCAGAACGCCCAGCTTCTGGCAGTGCAGATCTGTGACGTCACTCACAGGTCCTGCATCGTGTCGGCCACATCGGCACCAGAGGCTACAGTTGATTCTGCAGCAGCATCAGCGTTTGCAGGTAAGTAGCTACATCAATTTACCTGCAAACGCCGATGCTGCTGCAGAATCATCTGTAGCTTCTGGTGCCGATGTGTCCTCGCACGTCTGACACGATGCAGGACCTGGGGAAGTGACGTCACAGCGTGATCTCTCGAGAACACGGCTGTGTCTGCACTGCCAGAAGCTGGGCGTTCTGAAGAGAAGTGGATGATACTTCTCGTCAGAAAGCCCAGCTAGTAAAAGTAGTAAACACGCTCCGATGTACGCACATAATACACGCCCAGTTGTACTTTTACTTTTCAACACGCCCAGTTGTACTTTTGAAAGCCTCATTTGCATAAATACAAAAATGGTCATAACATGGCCAAAAATGCTCGTTTTTTAAAAATAAAAACGTTACTGTAATCTACATTGCAGCGCCTATCTGCTGCAATAGCAGATAGGGGTTGCAAAATCTGGTGACAGAGCCTCTTTAAGACAAACTATTCCGTTAATATCTCTTGTGTAAGCATTGTGCAACAAAGATTATGTAATATCTGACATTGATTCCAGAATGAATTTTTATGGCACTGTGATTTTTTTACTCCCTTTAAATCTGGTAATAATTGTTATTATCCTTACAGATTAATACATCTAACAACATTTGCTTTGCTGAAGTCTTTGACTCTCCAGTTGTTACTGTAAGGTTTGCTAGGTATAATGTTTTGAATATCCTTTTTGGCATTTCAAATATAAGAATAAGGTTTCTAACTGGGGTTTCTCACAATATCCATTATGGCATGTCAACTAGATATTTCACACTGCTGAACCCCCATGAGCCTTAGAACAGGCAGAAACATAGAAACCGTGCGAAACAGACTGATTTGTGCATAGTGAATCTAATCCTAAACACCGAGGTCCAACCTTAATGGCCTAAATGTTAGACAGTGTGATCTGATTCCCATTCTGTAAGGTCAAATTCTATTCCTGCATGTTGCAGCACAGTGCCACTACTCTACAGGGGCTAAACAAGCTCACTTGGGGCCCAATGCAGAGGTTTCAAAATATGCCGTTTACTCGTCCCGTAAATTCTTGTACACACCAATCCCTAGTGTTCTTATTTATAATATGCGCTCCTTATTTTCCACCACCCTCATAACCCTCCACCATTGTGCAGTTCTCATGCAACACCATCTGGCCACCCTACTACATATCTGTAGTAGGGTACACCAGCTTCTACATCTCCTTTCTCAGCTCCTACCCTGACCTCCGTTATATTCACTGCTGCCTGGCATTCATACCTGGAAATCCCTGTGTCCCTGGCAGCAGCTCTTTTTGTTGAGCCACTGGTGCTGTTGGACAGCTCCAATGCTGGATTTAGTGTCTAGTTTCGTAGAACTTATGGCTTTCTGGATTCCTTACCTTGATTGCTAGATTGGTCCCACACTTTTCGCTTACTATGGGAGTCAGTTCACACTTTGCGTAAATATTGCCGTTTATCCGCAACAGAACGTGTTGCAGAAAATCTGCAGCAAATGCAGTAGCAGCAGAGTGGATGAAATAGAACAAATCTCATCCACACACTGTGTAAATACTGGGCGGAGAAAACGCTCAGAAATTTAGCTGCGGTGCAGAGTGTTATTCCGCAGCATGTCAATTGTATTTGCGTAAACGCTGCTTAATTGTTGCAGATTTTCCCCATTGAACTCAATGGGGAGGTAAAAACCGCAACAAAAAGCAGTTGTTGCGTTTTTTTGCAGCAGGTTCGCAGCGATTCCGTTGCAAAAAACGCAACTCAGGAAAAAAAAATCTCACACTTACCCAGACGTCTGTTCTCCTCCCTCCAGCGCTGCCTCCTGAGATGACGTTTCATCCCATGTGACCGCTGCAGCCAATCACAGGCTGTAGCGGCGTTCACATCGGATAAACGTCATCCCAGGAGGCCGGCCTGGATGACGTCAGAGGGCCGGCCTCCGGGGATGACGTTTCATGTGACCTTCTCATCCGAGAAGGCCGGCCTGGCCTGGCTAAGTGATGCAGTCTTACACAGCGGACATTTCGGGTGAAAAACTGCACCACAGTTTGGTGCAGTTTTTCATCCAGAATTCACTGCGGCGTACAGCGAAGATACGCTCTGTGCTTTTGCGCGCGTATCTGCCCCGTGTGAACTCAGCCTAAAAGTCTGCCCATTGTGCTTGATTTCCAGACAATTGAGAATAAGGGTATGTTCACACGCCTTATTTTATGGCATTTTTCAGGGTGTAAACGACCCGAAAAATGCCTAAAAAAACGGAAGCTGAATGCCTCAAAACAACTGCCCATTGAGTTCAATGGGAAAAACTGCATTTTTCCCATTGAAGCAGAAGCCTAAACAGAGGGGCCTCTGTGGATATAGTGTTTTTTGGACTTTGCAAAGGTATTTGACACTGTCTCTCATAGACCCCTAATGGGTAAATTAAGGTCTATAGGTTTAGGAAGTATAGTTTGTAATTGGATTGAAAATTGTTTCAAGGACCGTATCCATAAAGTTGTGGTCAATGATTCCTACTCTGACTGGTCCCCAGTTATAAGTGGTGTACCCCAAGGTTTAGATCTGGGACCACTATTATTTAACTTATTTATCAATTATATAGAGGATGGGATTAATAGCACAATTTCTATTTTTGCAGATGACACCAAACTATGTAGTATTGTTTAGTCTATGGAAGATGTTCATAAATTACAAGTTGATTTGGACACACTGAGTATTTCAGCATCCAGTTAGCAAATGGGGTTTAATGTAGATAAATGTAAAGTTACACATCCGGGTAACAACAATCTGCATGCATCATATGTCCTAGAGGTTGGCTATACTGGGAGAGTCACTTGTTGAGAAGAATCTGGGTGTACTTGTAGATTATAAACTAAATAACAGCATGCAATGTCAATCAGCTGCTTCAAAGGCCAGCAAGATATTGTCGTTATCACGTAGGGTTCGTGGACCCATTGGGCCGTACCATCTTGGCAGTAAGGCAGCTGGCCAACAGGATGCAGGTAAAAGTCTATAGTTCGTATAGGGTACCTGTGGCAGCTCGGACAGTAGCAAGGCAGGCTTGGCAGCAACTTGGCAGCAGGTGGACGTTAGGCGCGGAAAAGCAGGACAGGCATGGTACTCAGCACAGCACGCCTACAGCTCAGCACGGCACTAGATCAGGATACAAGTATAGGATACAGGAACAGGAAAACTGGGAGCAGGAAACACTAGTGGCTCATATGCAAGACAGACTAGAAATACACAACAAAGCTCAGATGTGAGAGGATGGGCTGGAACCTTCTTATAACCCAGGGTACTCTGGACCAATTAGCTCAATCACAAACATGCTTGCACTCTGGCTTCTCAAGTCTGGACTGAGCTCATGACCGCACCCTGGTGGTCACTGTGGAGCAGGATGGCCATATGTGCAAACATCTCTTGAGAGAAGGGTGTTGACTGGATGGAAGGAGTTTGTGGTCAGTGACCACGGACGTTACAGTATCCCCCCTCTTACACCCCCTCCTCTTGGGACCAGAACGAGAGAGAAACCTCTTAATGAGGGTAGGAGCATTGGGATTCTCCTCTGGCTCCCAGGACCTCTCTTCTGGACCAAACCCCTTCCAATATACTAAATAAAAGGTTCTTCCTCTTACTTTTTTAATGTCCAAGATCTCCTTAACCTCGAAGGTGTCTGAAGGGCCGCTGGAGGCAACCGCAGGGCTTGGAGTCTTGGTAAAGAGGTTCAGAACCACTGGCTTCAGGAGAGAAACATGGAAGGAGTTGGGGATCTTGATGATAGGAGGCAGCCTAAGCTTGTAGGTGACAGGGTTGATCTGCTGCAAGATCTTGAAGGGACCGAGGAACCTGGGAGCAAATTTGTATGACGGCACCCTCAGTCAAATATTCCTGGAGGACAGCCAGACCTTCGTGCCAGGAAGAAACTGAGGGGGTTTTCTTCTCCCTGTGTCCGCCTTCCGCTTCATGCGGTCGACTGCCAGTAGGATGGAGGATCGAGTCTGCTGCCAGATCTGCAGAAAGTCCCCAAAGACCATGTCAGAAGCTGGCACCTCGGACGTAACAGGGACCGGGAGAGGAATTTGTGGATGCTGGCCAAAGACAATAAGGAACGGTGCCTTCTGTGTGGACTCGCTGGTATTATTGTTGTAAGAGAATTCAGCCCACGGAAGCAACTGCACCCAGTCATCATGCTGTTTGGAGATGAAGTGGTGTAGGTAGTTCTCCAAGATCTGATTGATCCTCTCGACCTGACCATTGGACTGAGGATGGTAGGCCGAGGAAAAGTCCAACTTTATACCCAGGAGTCCACCGAGGGCTCTCCAGAAACTCGAGGTGAACTGAACCCCCCCTATCAGACACAATATGCTGCGGCAAGCCGTGCAGGCAGAAGATGTGTTGGATGAACAGCTTAGCCAGCAGAGGAGCAGAAGGAAGACCGGTCAGAGGAACGAAGTGGGCCATCTTAGAAAATCGGTCCACCACCACCCAGACAGTACTGCATCCGGCAGAGAGAGGCAGGTCCATAATAAAGTTCATAGCTATATTCTGCCAGGGGGCATTGGGCACAGGCAATGGCTGGAGCAGACCAGCAGGTCTGGAGTGAGCGACCTTGTTGGCTGCACATACTGAACATGAAGAAACAAAGTCGATAATGTCCTTGGGCAGCGTGGGCCACCAGAAATGATGAGCAATCAGATTCCGAGTCTTACGGGTCCCCTCGTGACCTGCCAGTCTAGAGGAGTGTCCCCAGCCGAGGATTCTTCCACGGTCAGCCAGGCGCACAAAAGTCATCCCTGGAGGAATGTACCCAACTTGCAGGGGATTGACAGAGACAATGCAAGACGGATCAATGATGTTCTGTGGAATCTCCATGATGTCTTCTGTCTCAAAAGACCTGGACAAGGCACCAACCCTCACATTCTTGTCTGCCGGGCGATATTGGAGCTCAAACTGGAACCTGGTAAAGAACAGTGACCACCTGGTCTGACGAGGGTTCAGCCGTTGGGCCGTCTGAAGATAGGTAAGGTTCTTATAGTCCGTAAAAATCAGGATGGGATGAGCTGTGCCCTCTAGTAGATGTCTCCACTCCTCCAGAGCCAATTTGATGGCCAGTAAATCCTGATCCCCAATCGAGTAGTTGCGTTCTGCGGAAGAGAAGAGCTTAGAAAAATATCCACATACCATTGACTTGCCCTTGGAGCCTCTCTCTGGAACAGGAGTGCACCAGCACCGACAGAGGATGCATCCACCTCCAACAAGAACTGTAGAGAGACATCTGGATGATGGAGGAAGGAGGCTGACGTGAAGGCACTCTTCAGGCTATTGAATGCGGACTCTGCCTCAGGAGTCCACACCTTGGTGCTCATGCCCTTCTTAGTGAGGTTAGAGATAGGAGAAGTCAGTGAGGAGAAGTTTGGAATAAACTGTCTGTAAAAATTGGCGAATCCCAGAAAGCGCTGTATGACCCTCAAGCCTTGAGGGCGCGGCCATTCCAGAACAGACTTTACATTTTCAGGATCCATCTCGAGAACTCAATTCGAGACGATATAGCCCAGGAAGGGTAGAGCATCTTTTTCAAACTCGCACTTTTCCAACTTAGCATACAGACGATTCTCCCTTGACCGCAGCAAAAGTTGATGAACATGTCTCTCATGAGTCACAGGATCTGGAGAAAAAAAATCACGATATCATCAAGGTAGACTACTACACAAACATAGAGGAGGTCACGGAAAATGTCATTAACAAACTCCTGGAAGACCGCGGAGCATTACACAGGCCGAAGGGCATTATTAGATATTCATAGTGTTCATCACGGGTGTTAAATGCAGTCTTCCATTCATCACCCTGGCGAAACCGGAGTAGGTTGTAAGCCCCATGCAGATCTAGTTTGGAAAAAATCTTGGCACCACGTATACGATCAAACAGTTCTGAGAACAGTGGCAATGGATATTTATTTTTCACAGTGATCTTGTTGAGACCTCGGTAGTCAATACAAGGACGAAGAGAACTATCCTTCTTTTTGACAAAGAAGAACCTGGCTCCTGCAGGGGAGGAAGACTTTCGTATGAAGCCCCTCTCCAAGTTCTCTTTCACATGGGTGGACATGGACAGAGTCTCTGGCAAGGAGAGAGGATATACCCTGCCACGGGGAAGGGATGCACCAGGAGTCAGCTCGATAGGGCAGTCATACGCCCAGTGTGGAGGCAATGTCTCCACCTCCCTCTTGCTGAAGACATCCGAAAATGCAGCATAATGACCCGGCAATCCCGCCAATGACCGAGGCAGCGAAGGCTGAGCCGAACGAATCTACACCAGGCATCGGCTTTGACACTCAGGGCCCCACTGGAAAACCTCTCCAGAATTCCAGTCCAGGACTGGGGCATGTAGTCGGAGCCAAGGCAGGCCCAGCAACACAGGGCTAACGGCTTTGGATAGGACATAGAACGACAGGAGTTTGGAGGTAAGAGCTCCCACTTGGAGCCTCAGCGGCTTGGTCACAGCTATAACTGGGTCTGGTAGAGGTAGTCCATTCACTGATGCAACTGTCAATGGCCTCTTCAGAGGGGTAGTGGGTAATTGAAGAAGATCCACCAGGTCTCTATGGATGAAATTAGCAGCGGATCCAGAGTCCAGATACGCAGAGACCTGATGTGTTCTCTCGCCGGACACTATGTTCACAGGTATGGACAATTTAGACAGAAGTCCTTTCTTACCCAAGGTTGCCTCTCCTAGCAACCCTAGGCTTTGGGATTTTTGAGGACACAGGCGCACAAGATGGCCACCGACGCCACAATATAGACAGAGTCCCGAAGTGTGTCTGCGTTGTCTCTCCTGGGTGGATAGTTTACACTGGTCCATCATCACAGACTCCTTAGGAGGATCGACATCTGAGGACAGCAGGGGTTGCTGCAAAGTAGGGACCAGACTAGGAAGGCCTCCCTCCCGACGAATCTCTTGGAGGCGGTCTCGGATCCGCATATCAATCTGGGCGGACAGAAGGATGAGGTGATCCAGGGTAAATGGCAGGTCTCGAGCGGCAAGTTCGTCCTTAATTTTAGGAGACAGTCCATGCCAGAATGCAGCCACCAGGGCCTCATTGTTCCATAACACTTCTCCCGCCAGAGTGCGGAAGCGGGTGGCGTACTCGCTCACGGAGGTGTCTCCTTGGCGAAGGTTAATCAAGGAAGCCGCTGCAGATGAGACCCGTCCAGGCTCCTCAAACACCATGCGAAAAGTCCGGAGGAAGCCCAGGAAGTTACGGGTCTCTGGTCCTTGTCTCTCCCAGATAAGGTTCGCCCATGCAAGTGCCTTGCCAGTGAGGAGAGAGATGATGAAAGCAACCCTTACGCAGTCAGATGAAAATTTCCTAGTATACAGGCTGAAGTGGATCTGGCACTGGTTCAAAAATCCACGACAAGTCCGGAAGTGGCAAAGACAAACGCGGGTCGATACTGCCAGGAGGTGTAGTAGGAGGAACGGTAGCTTGTGCCTCCTGCCGACGTGCGAGAATGTTCAAAGCTTGGAGGAGTTGGTCCTGTCGAGACCGGAGGTCTAGCATATCCACCCACATCTCTTGTGACGTCGTCATGGTTTTGGATCGACCAGCGGGGTCCATGGCCTGAGCTTACTGTCACATAGGGTTCGTGGACCCACTGGGCCATACTGTCTTGGCGGTAAGGCAGCTGGCCAACAGGACGCAGGTAAAAGTCGATAGTTCGTATAGGGTACCTGTGGCATCTCGGACAGTAGCAAAGCAGGCTTGACAGAAACTTGGCAGCAGGTGGACGTCAGGCGTGGAGAAGCAGGACATGTGTGGTATACAGCACAGCACAACTACAGCTCAGCACGGCACTAGATCAGGATACAAGTATAGGATACAGGAACAGGAACACTGGGAGCAGGAAACACTAGGGGGCCATATGCAAGACAGACTAGGAATACACAACAAAACTCAGGCATGGGCGGATGGGCTGGAACCTTCTTATAGCCCAGAGTACTCTGGACCAATTAGCTCAATCACAAACATGCTTGCGTTCTGGCTTCTCAAATCTGGACTGAACTCGTGACCACACCCTGGTGGTCACTGTGGAGCAGGACGGCCGTATGTGCAAACATCTTTTGAGAGAAGGGCGTCGACTGGATGGAAGGAGTTTGTGGTCAGCGACCATGGACGTTACAGTCGTGTATTAAAAGAGGCATGGACTCGCGGGACAGGGATATAATATTACTCCTTTACAAACCTTTAGTGCAGCCTCATTTAGAATATTTAGTTTAGTTCTGGGCTCCAGTTCATAGAAAGGATGCCCTGGAGTTGCAAAACATACAAAGAAGAGCAGCTAAACTAATAAGGGTCATGGAGTATCTAAGTTATGAAGAAAGATTAAAAGAATTAAACCTATTTAGCCTTGAAAAGAGACAACTAAGGGGGGACATGATTAACTTATATAATTATATGAATGGCCCATACAAGAAATATAGTGAATAACTGTTCTATGTAAAAAAGACAAGGGGGCACTCCCTCTATCTGGAGAAAAAAAAAGTTCAATCTCCAGCGTCGACAAGACTTCTTTACTGTGAGAACTGTGAATCTATGGAATAGTCTACCACAGGAGCTGGTCACAGTAGCTACAGTAGATGGTTTAAAAAAGGCTTAGATAATATCCAAGAGCAAAAAAATATCAGCTCCTATGTCAATGTATAGAATTCTTGTTTCATCCCTACCCTTTTTCCCATCCCTTGGTTGAACTTGATGGACATGTGCCTTTTTTCGACCGTACTATGTAACTCTATTTAAACACAATACTGTATAAAGGGGGTAAATTGACTGTAGTTTACAAGATTCAGTAAAATAAATTGGGGACTCTGTTAATCTTTTTACCATTTTTAACTTCTGTTATTGCTTTGTAATTTTACTTACATTTTCACTCGCCATAAAAAGAATTTACAGAACTTAATGAGACATTTATTGAGATAAAGACACTTAAACTTATTGAGATATAGACACTTAAATTCAATTAATTTCAGCAATTATATCGACTGAAGACCTGGAGTCATCTATTATGGTTAGTAATTGCTTAGAGTTTTAGCAAGAAATCATTGCAGGACAAAAATAAAACTAATCAGGTTAATCTTTCTAAAAGATAAGATATCACATTTAACTCCTTCCCGACCGCCTACTGTCTTTTGACGGCGGTCGGTGCAGACCCAGATCTTCAGCAACGTCTTTTGGCGTCGCTGTGGAAAAAGCTTATGAGCGGTCACTAGTTACTAACAGCTTCTGAACTTAGAGAACCCTGCTGCATAGAGCTGGAATTGGAGGAAACTCTGACCCCAGTTTCTTAACCCTTTGATCACCGCGGCATGATCGAGGGGATTCCCCTCTTTGATCGTGTCGCTGGAAACCCGGTGACAGGATCGAAGCCTGGAGGAAACCTTTGCAGTCCGCCCTGGGAACCTAGAAAGAACCCCAGGGCCAGTGGCGTAACTACCGCAGTAGCAGCCGTAGCGACCGCTACGGGGCCCGCAGCATGAGGGGCTGCTACAGCGCGACGGCTGCTACTGCGGTAGTTACGCCACTGGCCCTGGGGTTCTTTCTAGGTTCCCAGGGCGGACTGCAAAGGTTTCCTCCAGGCTTTGGTCCTGTCACCGGGTTTCCAACGACACGATCAAAGAGGGGAATACCCTTGATCATGCCGCGGTGATCAAAGGGTTAAGCAACTGGGGTCAGAGTTCCCTCTAATTCCAGCTCTATACAGCAGGGTTCTCTAAGTACAGAAGCTGTTAGTAACTAGTGACCGCTCATAAGCCTTTTCCACAGCGACGCCTATGGCTGCTACAGCGCGACTCCTCTAAAGGGGTTGTTCCTACAAAAGACATGCATCCCCTCTCCACAGGAGAGGGGATGCATGTGTGATCGCTGGGACGTCCAGCGATAAGGAGAACGGGGGACCAAAAGCCCCTCGAAGTTCTCCATGACAGACCTCAGACTTCCGGGGTCTGTCTGCAGCTCCATAGAAATGAATTGCGCACCGGTCGCGCTTGTGCGCATGCGTGACCAGCGCTCCTTTAATGTTTATTGAACTACACAGATGCCGGAAGTCCGAGGTTTGTCATGGAGAACTTTGGGGGACTTTCGGTCCTTATCCCTGCCAGCGATCACACATGTATCCCTATCCCGTGGATAGGGGATGCATGTCTTTTGTAGCACAAACTATAGGCCGTTTTTTGTTGGGGGCTGCATGGCGTTACCTACAGGGGGGTTTAGGGCTGTATGGCGTTATCTACAGGGGGGGCTGTATGGCGTTATCTAGAGGGGGGCTGTCTGGCGTTGTCTACAGGGGGCTGTGTGGCGTTATTTACAGGCGGAGGGCTGTATGACGTTATCTACAGGGGGAGGGCTGTATGGCGTTATCTACAGGGGAGGGCTGTATGACGTTATCTACAGGGGGAGGGCTGTATGACTTTATCTACAGGGGGGCTGTATGGTGCTATCTTAAGAGTGTGCTGTGTGGCGGAATCTATAGGGAGGCACTATCTACAAGGGGGGGTTGTGTGATACCCAGGGATGGGGGGCCCCAGTCAAAAGTTTGCTATGGGGCCCAGTCTTTCCTAGTTACGCCCCTGCCCAGGGCTGTCTGTTTAGTATGCATGCTGTTAGGGCACAGTATGGGTAGGAACACACTAGGTTGTTACGCTGCATAAAAGTATACCGTGTATCCGCCCTGGAACCTGCAGGGAATTCCGTCTGAAAAACTGCAGAAAATTGTGGCGCAGTTTTTCGGGTGGCATGTCCGCTGCAGAAATCCTGCAGCAATGAAAAAAAAGTTTCTACTTACCTCAGCAGTAGTCATGGTGACGTGTCTCGCTCTTCTAGCCTTTGATTGGCTGCAGCAGTCACATGGGATGAAACGTCATCCCAGGAGGCCCTCAGAATAGAGGATTGTTTTGTTAGGAACTTTATTTATTTTTCTCACCTGCGATTCTGATGGCGGAATCGCAGCGTTTCTGCTGCAAGTGTCGTAACACATATCTCTTTGAATTTAGCATAAATTGCCATGTTTTTTCAGCTTATTTTTGCGCTGCATGTGGATGAGATTTATTCAAATCTCACCCACACTGTTGATACTGTATTACGCTGCAGAATTTCCGCAATGAAGTACGTTTCGGAAAATCTACAGTGTTTATGCGTAGTGTGTTCTTACTCTACGTGTTGCCCTAACAGCAGCCTGTGGCATAGTGACACAGTGTAATGTATCAGCATACAGGAATATGTTAATCAATTATAAGTAAAAAATACAGTTGTTAAAAAGTTATTCCTTCATGTAGCCTTGACTACAAAGAATGGGGTAAGCATAAGCTTTTTTTTTTTTTTTTTTTTCAAACAGCAGACATTCTGCCCAATTTGGGGCCCGGGGTGTCTACGCTGTGTACTTTTATGGAGCATATCCGACCTGTGTGAACGTGGTTTTAATGTAATACTCAATACTTTATTTTTAAAAGCTAATAAAATAATGAAGGAAAAATTGGCTGTAATGTACAGACATGCATCCAATTATTGCGAAATATAATACCATGGCAGTAATTTGCAATTGAAAAATTACAAAAAGCCCCCGTTATTAAACGTACATGTTTAGCTTTTCTATAGGCTATGTTCACATGGTACAGGTATGGTATGTACAGGCTGGAAAATAGGAGGCTGATTTCAAGAAAAAACGTCCTCTGAATCCAGGTGTTTTTGCAGCTGATTTTCAAAATGTTTCTGACTTTTGTAAGTGTTTTTGAAGCGTATTTTAATGCTTATTTTCTAAGCGGTTTTTAAAGTGTCAATAGGAAAGGGGAAAAATCAGCTTGTAAAATGTTTCAAGAAGCATACCTCCCAACTGTCCCGGGTTCAGCGGGACAGTCCCGGATTCCCGGACGGCTAGTGGTATGTTTCGGTTTCAACTGTATCTGTGTCCTCAAGACTCATATACAGTTATATCAAATTCTGAAGCAGGGAACCACCAGAGCGTTGCCGACATTGGGGTTGGGGATTCCGTTCCTGGAGAAGCTCCTGGCGTCACTATCCATATATGGACAGTGACGTCAGGGGCTCCCCCTGGAAGGGAATCCTAGCCAGAGCGTTGCCAATGCTCTGTCCGGGGATTCCCCCCCTGACGAATCCCCTGGCGTCACAATCCATATATTAAGATTGACGTCAGGCCTCCTCCTGGAGTGGAATCCCCGGCCACAGCATAGCTGATTCTCTGGCTGGGGATTCAGCTCCTAGAGGGATCCCTAATGGAGCTATCTACAGGAGGGTTAGCGCTATCTACAAAGAGGAGGGTGCTATCTTCAAGGGGGTGTGGCACTAGCTACATAGGCACTGTGGCACCATATGGGCACCATCTACATGGGCACTGTGGCACTTTATGTGTACTGGCACTTAATATATGGGCACTGGCACTTAATATGTGGGCACTGTGGCACTATGTGTGTGCAGTGGCACTATCTACATGGGCACTGTGCTACTATGTGGGCACTGAGGTTCTATGTGGACACTGGTGGTATGTGGGCACTGGCATCATCTATGTGGGCACTATCTACAAAGGGCCCTATGTCACTATCTACAGGGGCATTGTGGCACTATGGGGCATTATACTGTATGGGGACATCTGTGTGGGCTTTATATTGTATGGATGCATCTGTGTGGGCATTATGCTGTATTGGGGCATCTGTGTTGGCTTTATACTGTATGGGTGCATCTATGGGGGCATGATACTATATGGGGCCATTATACGGTGTGGAGCAGATATTTGACCTTGTACTGTGTGGGAGGCACTAAGGGTATTATACTGTGTGGGGGCAGCTGTAGTGGCATTATACTTTGTAGGGGTTCTATGGGGGCATTATACTGTGGGGACGCACTATGGGTGTGTGATACTGTGTGGGCTGAACCAGGTGTGCATGGGAAGGGATTGGGCAGGATAAGAGGCGTGGCTTAGAAGAAAAACATTTGCCTTACCACATCGGTTTTCCCTCTTTGCAATTTTAAAGCCTCATATGAACTACACAGTGTATTTGCCATTGAATTCAATGGCAAGCTGTTTGTAGGCATATTTCAAGTGTATTTCGGAGCGTATTACTAGCGTTTTATTCTCCGAAATATGCCTGAAAATATGCCATCAAAACATGACCTTAGTGAACCACACAGGGTCAGTTCACACAGAGATCTTTGGCGGTGATTTTGACACATAAGCAGCATTGCAATCAGCTACAAGATTTCCCCCGAAATCACCCTCCATTGATTTCAATGGGAGGCAGAGGCGTTTTTTTCTCTGGGCGGCTTTTGGCTGCTTGCGGTAAAAAAAGTGCCATGTCTTTTACTGCCGAGGTTTCTGCCGAGGTTTCCGCTTTTGCCTGTGGTCCCTGCACTAGCTTCAATTGCTGAAAAACGCTGCAAAAGAACACAGAAAAAAAAGCGCAGGAAGTTCAAAATCTGCCTCAAATCTCCTGAAGGAATTTTTAGGCTAATTTTTTCTACCTGCAAAAAACTCATTGTGAACAGGGCCTCACAGGGCATTTTTAAAAGAAACTGACTTCTAAACTTTTTTTTTTGCCAAGGACTGCAGTTTCTAAAGGTTTGTTAAAAAATGATAACTTACCCAGCCACATATGATTTTTTTTTAGCCTTTGTTATGTGTTGGAAACATTTGGGACTCTGGAAGGAGGGGCCTTATAAAAATAGTAATACATAATTTATTTCACAGGAATTACTTATTGGTCCCTGTTGCCAATACCCACTCAAGCCGCCAGCAATATACCATGATTCCCTTTTGTCTAGTGTTTTAATCAAATAAAAATAATAATAATAATAATAATAATAATTAATAATATCCCTTGTGTGTAGTGAGGTCATACTAATAATACTAATAATATCCCTAGAGTTAAGTGCATTTAATAAGAACAATATCTATGGTGTTTAGTAAGTAAATATTTATATCCAATCTATATCATGGGTATATACTTACATCCCTGGTTTCTAGTGGGTAATATTTATATTCCTGGTTGCTTACGGTAGTTGTCACTAACCTGTCAAGGTTCCAGGAATGTTAGTGCTTGTTATCACAGGAAGAAGAATTGGATTTGACTGATGATATTCTGAATTGTGTTCCTGCATTGGTAACTGCAGTAGAATTGTGGTGCAAGAAAAGTCTTGTGTTTTTTGCCCGGTTTCGTCTGCATTTTCGGAGGGGGTTCACAGAATGTCTTACAAAGTCCTAATCATTTGGCAGAGTCAAACCCTTGCTCTAAATCTCCTACACCTCTCAGATCTACCTATGTGAATATATCACAAATCAATTGTAAAGCATCTAATCTATCCAGCCATATCATGTGTTCCTTTGGAAATCCACGTCCTCTCCATCCCTAACCCACTGGGTTCACAACGTGGATGACATAAGGATGGAGGAGCTCACCATGTTACTCCATTCTACCTTCATCTCCGCATGGACTCCTTGTATGCTTTTCCAAGGGTTGTCTCCCTACTGATCTCTTGGGCCAGCTTCCCCATACCTGGCCGTAGCTGTAAAATCCCCCATTTGTTCCCCTTTTTTTGTTGATAGTGTTTTTTTGTATGTTTCGCGTATTTATGTCCCCTTTGCGCAGATTCCTAGCTGAAAATTTACTTTCCAAGATTCTACCGCATCTAATCCTCTCATATTGCCTGACAAGCGGACCTCCTCTTCAATATATATATGCTATGGTGATTGTTATTGCATTGTTTATATATTCTTTATCATGTAAAATTATTTTTGAGAAAATATAACAAAGAATAAAAAAGTGTTTTTGCGGCACAAAATTCTCTGAGATCAGGAGAGTCTTTAATATACATTCCCGTCCTAACTGTAATCTGGGTAACTGCATTGGGCATGCTTGATCTAGTCTCATGCAGGCGCATTATGTGACTGTATTATTTATATGCCATATTAATGTAGTGATGTTAACCTTATAAAGCAGTATACTGTTATCATATATACCAGATGTGCCTATTAGCTTGTATTCGTGCATTTTGAAAGAGCCATTTATGTATATTCTGGGAAAGAACTACTTAATAACACACACTTTATTTATGGATCTTTGGCCATACACAAGTTATAGCATGATGCATCACTAATAAAGAATGACTGGTGCCATGTAAACAATCTTACTGCATGTATTAAAAGGAAAAACTGTTTGATCAAGAGTTATAATTGGTCAAAATATCAGGAGCAATGGGTCAGTTTATATCAGGCCATAAAAAATATGCACGAATCTGTGTTATTTGCATTTATAATGTTTATAGCTGAGTTGACAACAGGTATATTGAAATTACCCTTTATTACTATTACAATTGTATGCAAATACGCTATAGAAGCTTTAACCCCTTCCCGATATTTGTCGTAAGTATACATCATGGAAAGCCAGTGCTTCCTGCAAAATGTTGTATACTTACGACAAATGTTTGGCACCGGCTCAGAAAAGTCGGTGCCATAATCGCCGGATCTCAGCTGTATCTAACAACTGACATCCAGCTGTTATGGCGGGGACCAAAATTAGCTTCATTAACCCCTTAAGTGCAGCGCTCAAACGCGAGTGCTGCACTTAAGGTGTTTTTGCATCTCATCGGAACCCCAGCAATGAAATTGCCGGGGTTCCAGTGGCTGCAATGGCGACCGGAGGCCTAATACTGGCCTCCCAGTTTGCCTAGCACGGAAGCCGGTCAAGATCCGCCCAGCGGCGGAGCCTGATCGGCTTCCGTAGCCGCCGGCAAGATGGCGCTAGCTCCGATTTCTGCCATTAACCACTTCGATGCAGCAATCAAAAGCGATTGCTGTATCGTAGCGGTTACTAGCAGATCGCCAGCCCTGACAGGCAATCAGGACTGGCGACTGCTGCTATGGCAACAGGAGACACAATGACCTCCTGCTCTGCCATTACAGAAGCCAATTTAGGCCCCGCCGGGAGGCGACGCCTAATCGACTTGCTGTCAGTGAATGACTGACAGATCTAATGCAATGTAGTGCAATGTATTAGGAAAAAAAAAAAATCTGACAGTTTGGACCTTCAAGTCCCCTAGTGGTACTTGAGAAAAAGTGTAAAAAAAAGTATAAAAAAGTGTAAAAAAAAGTGCAAAAAATAAAAGTTTGAAAACAATAAAAGTTTCAAGTAATAAAATAAAACACAATCCCCCTTTTACTCTCAACAAATCCTTTATTATTGAAAAATAATAAACCATACGTATTTGGTATCACCGCGACCGTAACGACCTGAGGTATCAAAACATTATATTATTTATTGCACGCGGTGAACAAAGTAAAAAAAAAACGTAAAAAACTTTACCAGAGTTTCTGTTTTTTGGTCACTTTGCCCTACAAATATTGGAATAAAAAGTGATCAAAAAGTTGCACGTATCCAAAAATGGTACCTATAAAAACTATAGCTCGTCCCGCAAAAAACAAGCCCTCATACAGCTCCGTCGACAAAAAAATTAAAACGTTATGGTTCTCACAACTTGGCGACAGAAAAAATAAATTATTTTTACAAAAGTAATTTTATTGTGCAAAAAGTGGTAAAACATAAAAAAGTTCAAAAAATTAGGTATTGCCGGAATCGTACGGACCCGCAGAATAAAGTTAACATGTAATTTATAACGCATGGTGAACGCTGTATAACAAAAACTAAAAAAGCTATGCCAGAATTGCGGTTTTTTGTTTACCTGGCATCCCAAAAAATAGGATAAAAGGTGATCAAAAAGTCGCATGTACCCCAAAATGGTACCACTAATAACTACAGCTCGTCCCACAACAAACCAGCCCTCATACCACTACGTCTATGAAAAATAAAATTAGTTAAGGCTCCAATAAGTCAGGAAATAAAAAAAATATGCAGTTGTGCAGGTCCGAGGGGAACATTTCTTCTGTTTCAGGAGGCGATTTATCAAGGACCTAAAATTAGGGAACCAGGAAGGGGAGAGCCCAAACATATCCGCTGGAAGCGACGGTGCCCGTATTATACCAGGACAACACTTTCCCAGCAAACTGCAAACAGCAAAGGTGCATAGGTGCGGAGTGTGGACCAAAAGGGGATAAGCAAGGATGCCATTTATCAGTGCGACACCGGCCAGTGCAGAAAGTATTGCTTCACAGCGTAACACACATCTATGGATTATTTTATTATTTTTTTACCCCATTATTATACCACCTGACTATGCCCCTTATATACTCCGCCTGGCTTACATGTACCCCCACATTATAAATGGAAACACCAGCAATACTCAAACAAATCTACTACCAAGCAAAATCCGCTCTCCAAAAGCCAAATGGTGCTCCCTCCGCTCTGAACCATACAGCGTGCCCAAACAGCAGTTTCCTTCCACATATATGGCATCGTCATACCCGGGAGAACCCTTTTAACAATTTTTGGGGTGTGTGTCTCCGGAGTCATAAGCTGGGCATGACATATTTGCCACTGAATGGCATATCTAGGGAAAAATAGAAATTTTTAATTTGCACTATCCGCAGTGCAATCATTTATGGAAAAGACCTGTGGGGTGAAAATGCTCACTACACCCCTTAATAAATGCCTTGAGGGGTGCAGTTTCCATAATGGTGGTCACTTCTCAGGGGTTTCTTTTTATTATTTCACATCTGAGCCTCTGCAGTTGTGAACCAATACTTTGTAAATCGCCAAATTAGGCCTCAATTTGACATGGTACTCTTTCACTCCTGAGCCTGGTCGAATGTCCAGGCAAAAGATTAGTGCCCCATGTAGGGTGTTTCTAAAACCAGGAAACACTGCATAATAATTAGAGAGCTGTCTTGTTATGGTGGCACCACATATTGGCATATCAATGGAAAAAAATCTCATTTTCACTCTGCAACATCGAGTGCACACTAATTTCTACAAAACACCTGCAGGGTTAAAATGCTTACTACACCCCTAGGTAAATGCATTGAGGGGTGTAGTTTCCAAAATTGGGTCACTTCTGGGGGGTTTCCACTGTTTTGGGCCCACAGGCGCCCAGAAACCAATACAGCAACATCTGCACTCCAAATGGCACTCCTTCCCTTCTGTGCCCTGCCGTTTGAGCAAACAGCAGTTTATGACCACATATGGAGTATTGCCGTACTCGGGAGAAATTGCTTTACAAATGTTGGGTTCTTTTTTCTTTTATTTGTTGAGAAAATGAAAAAATTTGCGCTAAAGCTACGTCTTATTGAAGAAAAAGGATTGTTTTTATTTTTACTGCCCAATTCTAATAAATTCTATGAAACATCTGTGGGGTCAAAATGATTACTACCCCCCTAGATGAATTCCTCAAGAGGTGTAGTTTCCTAAATGGAGACACTTTTTGGGCGTTTTCATTGTTTTGTCCCCTCAGGAGCTTTGCAAATGTGACCTGGCCTCCGCAAACCATTCCTGCTAAATGTGATCTCCAAAAGTCAAATAGTGCTCTTTCCCTTCTAAGCCCTGCCGTGTGTTCAAACAGCCGGTTATTACCACATGTGGGGTATTGTTTTACTCTGGAGAAATTGCTTTACAAATTTTGTGGTGCTTTTTCTCTTTCAGTCCTTGTGGAAATGAGAAAAAATGAGCTAAACCTACATTTTCTTTGAAAAAAATGTAGATTTTTATTTTCAGGGCCTACTTCCAATAATTTCTGCAAAAAAACTGTGGGGTCAAATAGCTCACTATACCCCTAGATAATTTCCTCAATGGGTGTAGTCACCAAAATGGGGTCACTTGTTGGGGGTTTCAACTGTTTTGTCCCCTCAGGGGCTTTGTAAATGTGACATGGCCTCTGCAAACCATTCCTGCTAAATGTGAACTCCAAAAGCCAAATGGCACTCCATCCCTTCTAAGCCCTGCCGTGTGTCCAGACATCCGTTTATTACCACATGTGGGGTATTGTTTTACTCTGGAGAAATTGCTTTACAAATTTTATGGTGCTTTTTCTCCTTCAGTCCTTGTGGAAATGAGAAAAAATGAGCTAAACTTATATTTTCTTTGAAAAAATTTAGATTGTAATTTTCAGGGCCTACTTCCAATAATTTATGCAAAAAAACCTGTGGGGTCAAAACACTCACTATACCCCTAGATCATTTCCATAATGGGTTTAGTTTCCAAAATGGGGTCACTTGTGGGGGGTTTCCACTGTTTTGTCCCCTCAGGGGCTTTGTAATTGTGACATGGCCTCTGCAAACCATTCCTGTTAAATTTGAGCTCCAAAAGCCAAATAGTGCTCTTTCCCTTCTAAGCCCTGCCGTGTGTCCAAACAGCCTTTTATTACCACATGTGGGGTATTTTTTTACTCAGGAGAAATTGCTTTACAAATTTTGCAGTGCTTTTTCACCTTCAGTCCTTGTGGAAATTAGGAAAAAAAGTCGCTAAACCTACATTTTCTTTGAAAAAATTTAGATTTTAATTTTCACGGCCTACTTCCAATAATTTCTGTAAAAAACCTGCGGAGTCAAAATGCTCACTATACCCCTAGATAATTTCCTTGAGGTGTGTAGTTTCCCAGATGGGGTGACTTTTGGGGGATTTTCACTGTTTTGGCACCGCAAGAGCCCTTCAAACCTGACATGGTGCCTAAAATATATTCTAACAAAAATAAGGCCCCAAAATCCACTAGGTGCTCCTTTGCTTCTGAGGCCGGTGCTTCAGTCGAGTAGCACACTACGGCCACATGTGGGATATTTCCTAAAACTGGGCAACAAATATTGAGTTGCATTTCTCTGGTAAAACCTTCTGTGTTATAAAAAAATTGTATTAAAAGTTTATTTCTGCAAAAAAATATGAAATGTGTAAATTTCACCTCTACTTTGCTTTAATTCCTGTGAAATGTTTAAAGGGTTAAGACATTTTCTAAATGCTGTTTTGAATACTTTGAGGGGTGAAGTTTTTAAAATGGGGTGACTTTTTGGGAGTTTCTAATAGATAAGGCCCTCAGAGCCACTTCACAACTGAACTGGCCCCTGTAAAAATAGCCTTTTGAAATTTTCTTGAAAATGTGAAAAATTGCTGCTAAAGTTCTAAGCCTTGTGATGTCATAGAAAAATAAAAGGATGTTCAAAAAACGATGCAAACATAAAGTAGACATATGGGGGATGTTAATTAGCAACAATTTTGTGTGGTATAACTGCCTGTCTTACAAGTAGATACATTTAAATTGAGAAACATGCTAATTTTTGCAATTTTTCGCAAAATGTTGGTGTTTTTCACAATTAAATACTGAACATATCGAGCAAATTTTGCCAGTAACTTAAAGTGCAATGTGTCACGAGAAAACAGTCTCAGAATCGCTTGGATAGGTGAAAGCATTCCAACGTTATTACCACATAAAGTGAAACATGTCAGATTTGAAAAAATGAGTCTCTGTCAGGAAGGTCAAAAGTGGCTAAAGAGGGAAGGGGTTAAGGAGAGCACTTTCTCTTCATCTGATAACAGTGCAGTAAGATGCAGTGTAGCTGACGTGACCAATGCTTAAAGGGGTTTTCCCAATCATTTCCAATAAAGATTGGTTGCCATGGTCATGTGGCATGACGTCTAAATGGACATGACGTCAGTACATGGTCAACTGTTGGTGGTGGTAACCGTCTTTTTCACGGGATTCCAAAATCAATCTGCTTCTTGGGAGAACCCCTTTAAACATAAAATCACTTATAACCCATTTATTTTGTTTTCATCTACAACACTGTATTATATATAAAGAAGAGTAACATGTAATGGATCTTTTTTTTTTTTAAATAAACAAATTTTTTATTGATCCAGTATACATCTAATCATTACATACAGCAATGAAACATTGCAAACAAAGCATTGGGATAAGGATCACATTTTTTACAGAAAAACAAAAGAGAAACATACAAGTAAACAAACAAAACTCCCGATCTAGATACGGCAAATTGACCACATATTCGACTAAGGTAATCATAAGAGTATGTCGGAGTAAGTAGAGTCAGTCCATTGATCCCATAAGGAAGTACGAGCGTAGGACCCTTGAATAGAGGCTAAAGCGCGTTCCATAACACAATTATTGTTAACATATAAAATCACTTCACTCATACTAGGCACTTTTGGAGATTTCCAGTATTTTGCAATCAATATTTTTGCAGATAGCAATACATGAAAAAGTATGTTTCTGACACCCGGAGAGAAATCCACCAATCCCACATGCAGTAGGGCTAGAGCAGGGTCGAGCTGAATGTCAACCCCTAAAAGAGATCGTAAGAAATCTTCTACTTGCTGCCAAAAGCTGGACAATACTGTACACTCCCAGAAAATATGGAGGATGGTACCCTTAGAAGTGAGGCACCTCCAGCACCTATCTGATGATGCTGGATATATTCGCGACAAACGACTAGGAGTGTAATACCACCTATACATTTTTTTCCTAGACGCTTCCAAATGTGTAGCGCACTTAGAGAGAGAGCAAGCTAGATTGAAAGTGGCTTCCCAATCCTGCGTACTTATAGGGATTGCCAGATCTCTCTCCCAATGCCCCAGACAAGGAAATTCCTCCCGAAGCAAACCCTCACACAATACCTTATACATTTTTGATATCCCTTTGCATGTTTTATCCAGATTAGTGAATGAGAAATTCAAAAGGCGTTTTAGGGGAATCAATCAGAGGAGGCAATGTACTCAACAAATGACGTATTCTAAGGGATTTATAGAAGTCCCTACGGGGTATGTTGTACTTCAGACATATATCATTAAATGCCATTAGATGAGTTCGCTCCATAATGTCAGAAATACACTCAATGCCGGACATCAGCCAATTTTGGATATCAATATCAGGTATCAGAAGCGGAAGCAGTCGAAGAGGAAGATCAGAAAATCTCATGTAATGGATCTTTTGTTATCCTTGTTTTAAAAAAGTGTTTATACTTTGTTTCTTTATATTTTTTATGATTATTATATAAATAAATTAGAATTTTTTCGTAAATGTGGTCAGTAATTTTAGAGGCTCAAATTTGCACTCTTTTACAACATTTAGGCTATATTCACATAGGGCAGATAAGAACACCATGTCTCCGCCCTGCGGTGCAGTTTTTCGCCTGGAATATCCACTGCGGAAAACTGCACATGAAAATTTCATACTTGCATAGCCATGGTGATGCTCCCCTCTGCCGTCCTGCAGGCCAGTCTCCTGGGATGATGTTTAATCCCATGTGAGCGCTGCATCCTGTGACTGGCTGCGCGGTCACATGGGATAAAACCTCATCCCAGGAGGCCGGCCTGGACGAAGAAGCACAGAATTCAGGGTAAGTATAAGATTATTTTTTTTCTGAGTTGCGATTTTTGTGGAGGAATTGCAGCTTTTCTGCCACAAAAATCGCAACATCTATTTGTTGCGGGTTTTAACTCCCCATTGAATTCAATGGGGAAAACCCGCAACAAAAAGCAGCGATTACGCAAATACAATTGACATGCTGCAGATTAAAATTTCAGAGATTTTTTTTTTTTGCTCATCATTTGCGCCACGTGTGGATGTGAGTTGTTCAAATCTCATCCATTTTGCTGCTACTGTATCATGCTGTGGATTTTCAATAGGGGAAAATCTGCAGTATTTACGTTACGTGTGAACTTACCCTTAGGGTATGTGCACACGATGAGAGGCTTTTACGTCTAAAAAGACAGACTGTTTTCAGGAGAAAACAGCTGCCTCGTTTCAGACGTAAAAGCTCCTCCTCGCATTATGCGAGGCATCTGTGACACTTGTAAATCTTGAGCTACTCTTCATTGACTTCAATGAAGAACGGCTCAATTTACATTGCAAAGAAGTGCCCTGCGCTTCTTTGCCGAGGCAGTCAATTTACGCGTCGTCGTTTGACAGCTGTTAAACGACGACGCGTAAATTACAGGTCGTCTGCACAGTACGTCGGCAAACCCATTCAAATGAATGGGCAGATGTTTGCCGACGTATTGTAGCCCTATTTTCAGACGTAAATCGAGGCATAATACGCCTCGTTTACGCCTGAAAATAGGTTGTGTGAACCCAGCCTTACTGTGCTTGTTTTGTATAACCACATGCATGTTATGGCTTGGGATAAGGAGGATAGGATGTACATCATACTTGGAAAATGCACCGTGCCTGATAACACTGTGTGTTGGCTGATTTCAAGGTTTTAAACCAGTGAAATTCCTTAGGGGAATTAGTGATGGAAATCTTGTATCTTCTCATGCTCCCAGGAACTTGACGGTCTAACATCTGTAAAAGAGCTCAGCTGCATTTTATGCTTTTTAGGATGGAGGTACTGAAGCTTAGAAAAAGTCTGAACTTTCAGCTGCTTCTTATATCTAATCGCTAATTAAAGGCAAGACTACATGTGAGCATTGTAGAAACTACAGTTGCAAGTTAAGTCCTTAATATTTACAATATTATTCGATTTTGTTCTTAAAGATTTTAGACAAAACTAGATTTCTCATTAAAACAAAGGTCATAAGCTATTTCAACCACATTTTTAATAACGAGTAAATTCAAGGGTCCAAGTTAAATCCATTTTAAGCAGAGATTTAAATAGAGAACCAAATGTAGATTTATTTTCCTCAATCGAAATGTCATATTTAATTAACTGTTTTATACATCTTGAGTGACACTTACTGATGTGACACTTAGTGACACTTACTTACTTACTCACGTGGGTTCCCATAAACGTAATGCATCAATTCACAGAAGTGCTACATAGTGAATATAGTGATTATAGTAATTGCTGTGTGAATAGGCTTATAATTTAATGTAAAGAAGAGTACAACTAGTTCTATATTTTAAACATATAATTCATCAATGTAAAGAAAAGTGTTATGAGACAAGAACTTCTGGACAGCCCTATCTGTCAGGGACTCCCTTCTGATCATCATTTCTGAGCACTCATGTGGCCTCTCGAACGTATTGCCCACTGAATTGAGGTCTTTATTGTCCCTTATGTGTGCTGTATTTTGATACATATTCCCCATATAATATTGTCCAAAATAAAAAAAATGGTAAGAAAATGTTGTGCATCACTGTATAAAAATGCAGCAATATGCATGCCTCCATAGAGATGCATTACCGCCACGTTTGGGATCTGCATCACATGGTCATGTACATAAGCCTGAATCACCTTTTTTCAACATGACAATGATTGCAGTGTTTTATTGGTAATCACCAAACCATTTCTGCTGATGCTTATTGGTTACATATCAGTATACTGATACAATAATATTAATTCCGGCCATTGAAAATGTTATATGACTTACAATAAAAGACTGTCCTAAAACAGATACAACCTGTATGTTTTTTAAAGACAAAATAGTATTATGATAAGTGTCATAAATGAGGCTCAAAAATATAAACTCTTTGCTAAATATGGTGCACAACCTATTGGTACATTAAGGATAAATCTTTCCAACATGCACATAATAAAGTTTCCACTATTTATCACAAGGGGGTAAGAACGTATTCAAACCAAGTATGACTTGGTGCATTGACCCACAATAATCTGTATATGACCTACAAACACAGGGTACAATTAACACAAAATGTATAGAAAAATACAAAAAATTATTTATTGGAATACAAACAATTAAAAGATGAGTCATGCAAAGCATGAAAGAGACATCTGTCTATGCAGAGAGCATGTATAAGAAGTAGTGCAACAGGGGCATGGAATACACATCAAATGGAGACAAAGCAAGTATGTGTGTATCTGCGAGGCCATGGAAGACCCTAAATAAAGAGTAAACCCACATAAAAAAAATGCAAATGTAGTACGAAGGACGAAGGCATTCTGCCGAAACGAGCGTCGAGTCTGACATCTCTCTTTGCAGGAGCAACATCATGGGTATGTTTCTATCCTCTTTGTGCAGATCCGTTTAGGCCTTTTTTCATGATTCAGATGATCACACTTGGTTTTCATTTACATACTTCATTGGCATTTTTATATGTGGGTTTACTCTTTATTTAGGGTCTCCCATGGCTTCGCAGATACACACATACTTGCTTTGTCTCCATTTGCTGTGTATTCCATGCCCCTGTTGCATTACTGCTTATACATGCTCTCTGCATGACTCATCTTTTAATTGTTAGTATTCCAATAAAGAATTTTTTGTATATTACTATACCTTTTGTGTGAATTGTACCCCGTGTTTGTCGGTCATATATAAATATGGTGCAAGACACTCAGGCTGCAGTCACACGCAACAGATTTTGCTGCAGACATTTCTGTGATTCAAAATCAGTTCCATTCATCTTAATTAAGAATTTGCCGAAATCCGTGCACCTGCTGCAGAAACAACTTCATTCGAATGAATGGAACTGATTTTCAGTCGCAAAAATGCGGATGAATTGCAGACCCATTCATTTCTATGGGTCCACGCACACGACTGTGGTTTCCATGGCCTGTGCATTGGCCGAGGGCCCGGACCGCAAAAAAATAGGACATGTCATTATACGATCCGGATTTGCTGTCCGGGCTCATTTAAATCAATGTGTCCACGGTCCGTGAATTGCGTGTCCGTGATGACAATATGCGGCCGCCCGTGCCGTAATCACGGGCCGTGCACACGGCTACAGATGTGTTCATGAGGCTATAGGGCTTTTGTGCCAATTTTTAACATCTTGTATATTGATAAATGTACCCGATGGTTCCTAGCAGATCAATTTTGGCCAGATAAGCTGTTACTATAATGTGTATATTCATTGGTAAATTCTGCCTGTTGTCTGTGTTTCATTTTTTTCAACCAATTCATTCTTGTCTTTCCCTAGGATAAATAGTACCAGAGGAATATGGCAGCTGCTTTTCCCCCAAACATGTTACTTGGTGAGATGGGTGTCCTAAATGGTCACTAACTTTTCAACTAACTTTGCATAAATCAATAGTACAGGCGAATATAAGAAACTTATATATCCTATTAGAGAAAAATGCCTCTTTATGCACTTAACTCCCTACCTCCCCCCTACTAGCTGTTCACTAACTTTGAAGTTACTGCTTTTTCCTGTCTGCTCAAAATAAGATGGACTATCTCACTGAGGGACCAGGCTTTATGCTGTCCAGAGAAAACTATGGAGAGGGGAGAGGGAAGAGAGCTGAGGCAGAGTCAGAGATAGACAGGGAAACACAGACGTTGCAGCAGCTTGCCAGTAAGTGTTATCTCACCCTAGTGCTGGATTCACAGCTACAATGCTCTTCTCCATGCTGCTGCAGCTTCTATATATGTGATAAATAGCGATAGGAGAGAAGATTTCTCTTCTGCATGTATGCATTGTATGGAAGATATGAAAGCAGTCAGGCTCCGACCACTAGCTCATGTAAAAATGAGAATTAGAGATAGTGTCTGCAGGGATAAAAACTGCTAAACATGCAGCATACAAGTGATATAATTGCCAGGAATAATGTTATTCCTTATGTACATACATATGACATCTAACGTCCACGGACCGTCATGCTTACCTGCCGTCCATGGACAAGTGAGTGCCAGGCGGCATTTAGCCCATGATCACCCTGGACTAAAAAAAGTGCTCTTTCCTTTCATTCATTACCTGAGCGTTGTTGTGTTTACCCGTGTTAGTCTTGCAAATGGTCCCTTAGTGTTATCCCGTTCCCAGTGTACCCGTACCTGCTACCTGTATCCTCTATCCCGTGCTACCCTTGTTCCTGTGCCTTAGAAAGTTGGAGTCGTGTTGTGCCACCGGTCACGCCTGCTGTGTTATACCATGCTTGGTGTCTGCTGCCAAGGTCCCATCTCAGCCTAGCAGTTGCTACTGTCTGAACTACTACAGGTACCCTTGTGCTTCGACTATAGATACATTGACTTGGTACACTGTTTGGTCAGCTGCTATCCCGCTACGGCGGTACGGCCCAGTGGGTCCACATACCCACAGATCATGGCAGTACGCTCAGGCTGTGGACCCCGCTGGTCAACCCAAGACCTTGACGACATCACAAGTCATGCAGGTGGATATGCTAGTCTACCAATAACGACAGGACCAACTCCTCCAGGTGGTGAATGCCATTAAACATCGGTTGGATGCGCAAGCTTCAGTCATCACAGCACCTGTTCCTGTTTCTCCGGCTGTTCCTCCTGCTACACCTCCTGTTAATACCAGTGCTGACTCCCGATTCTCGCTGCCACTACCTCCTCGCTACGACAGAGACGCGAGGTTCTGCAGGGGATTTCTGAACCAGTGCCAGATTCACTTCTGTCTACATGCCAGAGCATTTTCTTTTGATGGCGCAAGGATCGCATTTATAGTCCCACTCCTTACTGGCAAGGCCCTAGCATGGGCAAATCCGCTCTGGGAAAGTCAGGGACCGGAGACCCGTGACTTCCAGTGTTTCCTACAGACTTTTCACATGGTATTTGAGGAACCTTGACGAGTCTCCTCAGCAGCTGCATTTCTTCTGATCCTTCGCCAGGGTGACACCTCCGTGGGCAAATTTGCTATTCAGTTCCAGACCCTGGCGGCAGAGCTGTCCTGGAACAATGAGGCCTTGGTGGTTACATTCTGGCAGGGACTGTCATCTAAAATTAAAGACGAGCTTGCCGCTCGTAATCTCCCACCCCCCCCCGGATTGACATGAGGATCCAGGAACGGTCTTAAGAGATTCACTGGGTCAGGAGATTGCCCAGGCTGGCTCTCACATTCCAGAAACCCCTACTGCCCTCAACAGTTGTTCCACTAGAGGAGCCTATGCAGGTGGACCGGCTCAAACTGTCTGCCCAGGAGAACCACCGCAGACGCACTTCAGAACTTTGTCTGTATTGCGGCCTCGGAGGCCATGTTGTGTGTTTGTTCCCTCAGGAGCCAAAAAAATTCCAATGCCTAGGATTGGTTGGAGAGACAACCCTAGGTGGAATGGTGCTAGATAGAAAGTTCTCCTCGAAACTGTCCATTCCCGTGACCATAGTGTCTGGTGAAAAGACGCACCGGGTCTCTTCATATCTGGACTCAGGGTCCGCAGCAAACTTCATCCAAAAAGACCTAGTGGATTGTCTGCAGTTGTCCACAGTTCCTCTGGAGAGGCTGCTGCCTCGATGAATGGACTGCCTCTGCCCGATCCGATCGTATCTGAAACCAAGCCACTGAAGCTCCAAGTTGGAGCTCTTCATTCCAAACTAATTTAATTTCTTGTTTTGAATAAAGCCGTCAATCCTGTCCTACTGGGCCTTCCTTGGCTCCGACTACATGCCCCAGTCCTGGACTGAAATTCTCCAATGGGGCTCCAAATGTCGCAGCCGCTGTCTGTTAAAGATCCATCCTGTCCAGCCTCCTCTGCCTCAGTCATTGGCAGGATTACCCCCTCATTTCTCTCAGTTTGTTGATGTCTTCAGCAAGAAGGAGGCTGAGACGCTTCCTCCACACCGGGCATATAACTGCCCCATTGAACTGGTTCCAAACACGTCCCCTTCCCGTGGACGGGTATACCCTCTCTCCTTGCTAGAGACTCAGTCTATGTCGGCCTATATCAAGGAGAATCTGGAGAAGGGCTTCATACAAAAATCCTCCTCCCCAGCCGGTTCCGGGTTCTTATTTGTCAAGAAAAAGACGGATCTCTTCGGCCTTGCATTGACTTCCGTGGTCTCAATCAAATCACAGTCAAGAACAAATATCTGTTGCCACTAATTTCCGAACATTTGACCGCATATGAGGAGCCAAGATTTTTTCTAAAATAGACTTGCGTGGGGCTTACAATTTGATCCCAAACTTCTCTTCACTGACAGCTCCCATCTCAAATCTCACCAAAAAAGGTATGAACGCCAAGGTGTGGACTCCAGAGGCAGAATCTGTATTCAATAGCTTTAAGAGTGCCTTCACATCAGCCTCGACCCTCCATCATCCTGATGTATCTCGACAGTTTTCGTTGGAGCTGGACGCTTCCTCTGTTGGTACAGGTGCACTTCTGTTCTAGAGAGGTTCCAAAGGGAAAGTAGTGGTATGCGACTATTATTCTAGGCTTTTTTCTCCTGCAGAGTGCTATTACTCTATTGGGGATCGGGAGTTACTGGCCAT
Source organism: Rhinoderma darwinii (assembly GCF_050947455.1). NCBI lineage: Eukaryota > Metazoa > Chordata > Amphibia > Anura > Rhinodermatidae > Rhinoderma > Rhinoderma darwinii. Next base: position 120,265,348 of record NC_134687.1, read on the forward strand.
CAAATTGGCTCTGGAGGAGTGAAGACATCTACTAGAGGGTACAGGTCACCCCATCCTGATATATACCTACCACAAGAACGTCACCTATCTCCAGTCGGCCCAATGGCTGAACCCCCGTCAAGCCAGGTGGTCGCTGTTCTTCACCTGGTTCCAGTTTGTGCTCCACTACCGCCGTGCTGACATAAAAGTAAGGGCCGATGCCCTGTCCAGGTGATTTGAAACAGAGGACACCGTGGAGTCTCCGCAAAGTATCATTGATCCGTCCTGTATTGTTTCTGCTAACCCTCTGCAAGTTAGAGACATCCCTCCGTGGAGGACACAGCTCCAAACTGGCTGGGCACGCTTGTCTGATTGCCCGTCATTTCTGGTGGCCCACGCTGCCCAAAGAGATTGTGGACTTTGCCTTGTCTTGCACTTTGTGTGCTTCCAACAAAGTTACTCACTCAAAGTCTGCGGTCTGCTCCAACCTCTGCCTGTGCCCAGACCTCCCTTCCTCTGCAGGATGCAATACGGTCTGGGTGGTGGTGAACGGTTCTCTTTTGTTCCGCTGACCGGCCTAACTTCTGCTTCTCGACTTGCTAACCTCTTCATCCAACACATTTTACGCTTACATGGCTTGCCTCATATCATGTCTGATCGCGGGGTTCCGTTCACCTTGAAGTTCTGGACAGTCCTCTGTAAACTCCTTGACCATTAAGTTGGACTTTTCTTCAGCCTACCAACCCAGTCCAATGGCCAAGTCAAGAGGATTAACCAAATGATGAAGGATTATCTTCGCCACTTCATCTCCACGCGGCATGATGACTGGGTAGAGCTTCTTCCATGCCGAGTTCTCATACAACAACCACACAAGTGAGTCCACTGCGTCTACACCATTCTTTCTACATTGTGTACGACCGACATACACGAATCCCTCTTCCTGTTCCGGCTGCATCCCAGGTACCCGCAGCTGACTCATTTGGAGACTTTCTACAGGTCTGGCAGCAAACCTGGTCCACTATTCTGCAGGCAGTCAATCGCATGAAGCGAAAGGCGGATACTAGGTGAAGGGAGCCGCCTCAGTATTTGCTGGGTACCAAAGTCTGGCTGTCCTCTAGGAATATCCATCTAAAGATGCCTTCCTACAAGTTTGCTCCCAGATACCTCGGACCCTTTGAGATACTACAACAAATAAACCCTGTCTCCTATAAACTTTGGCTGCCTCCTACCCTCAGAATGTCCAACTCCTTTCATGTGTCCCTCCTGAAGCCTGTGGTCCTGAACCGCTATAGTAAGACTCATGGTCACGCAGTGGCTCCCAGCAGTTCATCTGACGTGTTCGAGGTTAAGGAAATTCTGGACTTCATAAAAGTAGGAGGAAGAACATTTTATTCGGTGGATTGGAAAGGGGTTTGGTCCAGAGGAGAGGTCCTGGGAGCCACAAAAGAACCTCAATGCTCCTACCCTCCTTAAAAAGTTTCACTCTCGCTCTGGTCCCAAGAAGAGGGGGTGTAAGAGAGGGGATACTGTAGCTTTCACGGCCGCGGACCATCGAGATTACTCTCCCCCAACGGCCGCAGCCATGGATCTGTGAGCGCAGGCCCGCATCTCCTCCCTAGATGATGCCAGCGCTCACTTGCTCTCCGTTCTGCTGTGTCCCGTAGTCATCGATTAGCCCATGATCACCCCGGACTTTAAGAAGGGCCCTGCCCCTTTACTCCTTGCCTGAGCGTTGTTGTATTTACCCGTGTTAGTCTTGCAAATGGTCCCTTAGTGTTATCCTTTTCCCAGTGTTCCCGTGCCTGCTACCTGTATCCTGTGTCCCGTGCTACATTTGTTTCTGTGCCTTAGAAAGTTGGAGCCGTGTTGTGCCACCTGTCATGCCTGCTGTGTTACACCACGCCTGGTGTCTGCTGCCAAGGTCCCATCTGAGCCTATCCGTTGTGACTGTCTGAACTACTACAGGTACCGTTGTGCTTGGACTATAGATACATTGACTTGGTACACTGTTTGGCCAGCTGCTATCCCGCTACAGCGGTACGGCCCAGTGGGTCGACATACCCACAGATCGTGACAAATACGTTAAACGGATGCCTAATAGTGGCATCCATAGCCATACACTATAATGGTATCTGTTTATTGGATACATTATGAACTTTCATGTCCCTAGTCCATGACGTATCCGTTTAACAGATACCATTATAGTCTATGTAGATGGATGCCACTGTTAGGCATATATGTCAAACATTGTGCAATAAATGTTCAGGGGACCTTGCGCCTCCTTTTGAAATCTGGCATTTTTACCAGCCCTCCGTGTGGACTCTTTCTTTGGCTATAGGACATACCCGCGCACCCGGTTGTGCCACTTAATGACTAAGTCAGGTACCCTCGTCCTTTCTATGAAGGAGGCCTGCCTGGGAAGTTCTGTCTCTTGGCTGGAATATGTACAATTATGTTCAAACTTGGGACTCTACATTCTCTGAGAATCTGCTCCTTCAATCTTCTCGGCCCTCTAAGGTAATTACACTAATTTGTCAAATTTTGACGAAGTTAACATACAGTGCATTGCTAGATTTTACTACACCCTGGGAAAGGGAGCTTGGACTCACATATGTGGAGCTTTTTCTCCCCAAAATGCGCTTTTGTCAGACGAATCTTGCCATCTCAAACATTAAAAAGCAGCATGCAAAGTTATACTGTCCCTGCTCTCGGGGAATGAGTAACTTATATCAGCGTCCTGATTCAGATGGAGAACATGGTAGCTGATGAACATTACTGCATTTACCTGTTGGATCTCCATTAGGTAGAGTGCAGAATTCACTAGCATGCTTTCATAACAGGACCTCTTGTGCTAGGAAGGATCGGCAGGATGGGGGCCCTTACCCTGCTTCTTGATCTGGCTTCCTTGCTTTAACCCACATCTTCTCCTTTCTACACCCCTCCTCACTTTCCCCCTTCTTTTTTTCCTTTTCTTTCCCGTCTCACATTTTTTTTTCACTATACTTCCATTTTTCTCCACTTGGGCAGGGCCGCATGGAGGTCCAGAACCCAGCGTAGCATCTTGCAGGGGGCCATGGCAGCAAAATCCCCCCTGCCTCCAGACACATTTGCTGGTGAAACTGGCAGGTATCCATGGTGGTAACTCTGATGGGAGTGGGACCAGTGAGCAGACAGCACTCGATAGCCTGATCATCAGATAGAGGGAGGGAGGGAGATAATTCAATGCTCCTTCCATTCCTCTGCAGACAATATGAAGCTCAGCGCTAATTGGTGGAGCGCAAGTGGAAGAGGTGCTCTGCGGCATGAAGAAGGACCAGCTGGTCTGAAAGCTTGCCATATGTGTGAACAAGGATATTATAGCTTATAATGTAGGGGCAGTCCGTTCTCCCTACATCAGATGACTGTATAAAGCATAGTGTAAGGATGGGTGGTTTGTAAGGAGACTTGCGCTGTGCTAATGAAGCATGGAGCTAAAGACATCTGTGCGTCAAACTTCGGAGGCATGTCAATATAGAAGAAGTCGTCATGGCCGTCTGGGCCACATGAAGAAGATGAGGAAAGTCATTGCCTTTAATCAGAGAAGACATCACCGATGACTCACTGGATTTAATTGTTTATTCTGCCTTTGACCCTGATCAGTATTTTATTAATTTGCCTGTGTGGTATTTAACCACTATATGATCATTGTTTTCAGTCTCAGTATGTTGATAATATTCACTAAGGGCCTGTTCACATGTACATTCTGGGTTTTCGTTGTTCTGCTCTGTCATAGGAGCAGGACAACGAAAAACCGGTTGCACCGTATCTGGTGCATGATGGAAACCAACAGCATTCAGCAGAATTTATTGACTTTAATGGGTTCCAGTGGGTTTGTGTCATGCATATTCAGGCTTAATGCCTAGGGTATTGTGAGTTGCAATACACCCTGCACTTGGGCTGCACTAGATTTTTACTCACAGATCTATTTAGGATTGCTTACAAGACTATCATATGTATGTTGTTTTTCCCTTCCATATTATTAGGCTTAACATTTGGGGCTTTGTATTGGGAATGTATATTTTTCTAAATTATTTATTTGTACTGAACTGTTGTCTCTGTTTAAAAAAATTATAAAAACTTTAATAAAAGTTATGCAAAAAACCCAACAACAACAGTGTAACAAGGTTTGATGTACTAGTAATTTGTCCTGTACTCCTGTTTGTATCTACTGGAATGTACAATGTCCTATGAAGTTAAAATAAAAAACCTCTCCTACTGCATCTATATTCATTGTATTCAACTCTCTAACTCACATTATATAGTGTACTGTAGTGTAATTATTATTATAAACCAAGTAACAGTTGTGTATAAATCTACATTCTGCTACAAGGAACTCATAACCAGTTACTATAATCCAGTGTACCTACTATGATGGGGATGCACATTCTATCAGAGTGTACCACAAAGTTTCATTATTTTATTTTTTGTTAATAGTGAAAATTCATTGAAGGAATGTTGCTCCGAGGAGGTGGGAGGACATAGATGATAAACCCAGCCTCCAAGCAGTAGGTTTACAAATGCAACTATATCTCTATTGTTTTGTTATTGCTTCCAAATGATAGATGTAGCAGGCATCATATTGTCATCTAAATTTTTGGGATTTTATCATGTTGCATCATGATAACTGAGTAAAATTATGCAGTAGTTCTCCAGATAATATTCATGACACCATGATGAGCTCAAAGCCACAATGTAGAAATCGCATGGCACAACAGCTTGCCAAGTGAATCATGTCTGCTACATCAATGTGAATGGTCTTCTTATAAGCCATTCCAGCGTTAGGTCTCATATATAAGGGAACTGGGGCGATAGTGGTGAGGTTGAGAACAGCATGATTTCACGATTTTCATACAAAGATATGTCTCATGATTTTTTTTTTTTACTAACGCTGTATTATTTAAAGTAAAGATGATGTGCATGAGATTGTTTAAATTTAAAACTGCATGCCAGTTTTTATAAGCAATTTTTTCCCCATCCCATTGGACTCAGAGGTGAAATTGGCAAAAAAAAAAAAAAAACACAACAAAATGATTTAGGCCTTTTGTAATTCCTTAAATAAAATACAACAACACTAAAATAGCCTTATGTGAAGTAGTCTAAGGTCAGTTTAACACAACCACATGTTAGCATCTGTATTATAACTGCAATACCCAAACCCACCACGGTTTCTCCTGACCAAACTTAGATCACCATAGGGTTCTATGGTTATCTAAATTCAGTATAGTAGAACCACAGGGGGTCCAGGTGTAATAGTAAGCCATATTACAGTGGTGTTAAACTGGTCTTAGAATGTGGATAGAAAAAATAAATATATATGTATCATTGTGATCCATCAATATCAGCATGCTCTAAATGAAATATTGGTGCATACTATGTTTTTATTCTTCACAGTTGTTTTTTTCAATACCATACAAAAAGTGTGTGTGTCTATAACAGTAAATATGGCCAAAAGTTGAATATGGAGAGTAAGATGCACTAAGAAATGGAAGAAGTTAATTTTAAGACAAAAAATTTTAAGTATATTATTAATTTGAAGGAAAATGAAAAGACAGATGCAGATGTACATTTACTGTATCATGTAATTCCAAAAATATTGCCCGATCCCAATACAATAAAGTTACAATAGGCCTGAGTGTCAGTAAAACAATAAATAAAAAAATCTATGTATGTGGAGGAATGTAATGAAATGTAAAATAATCTTAAATAGTTTCTTACTTTTTATTATATTAGTTACTTTAACTCATAATAGATAGGGCTCAGCTATTATGAATAAGTCTCTTCTTTGCAGTTTTTTCATGCAGTTTTTGGGAAATAATTTTTAGCTACATTTTAAACTGCTTCGTTTTGCCATTGAGAATTCTTTTGAAGGACATTTCATTCCATGCTTCCAAAGTGTATTTTACCTCAACTGGGAATAGAAATCTAGTACAAATGAATAATTCAAACATGATACTCAGACTGCTCATGTACAAAACATCAATGTCTGCAGTTCAGTATATTTACCATGGTAATCGCATAAAACAGCATACATTAAGCTCTAGCTTTACTGAAGAGGTTTTGGCACTGCAGTTTACTAACTTTGGCAACTCATGCAAGCAGTTTTACCAGCATACATAATTTAGCAGAGGAATTCCGTACCGACAATCACATCATTACCATAGAATAACTAATCTCATGTTATAAAAATACCATATAAATAATTTGCTTTATAGATCACTATTGCACTACATGCACTCTTATGAAAAAAGGACATTCATAAACAGATGTAAATAATTCAATATTGCACATACAGCAGAAGTATTATAACTGTTGTAATATACAACATGTACATATATATATATATATAGTATATGATCAATGGTAAATAGAAATAGTAAAAAAAAGGTGGGCCTGCTTCAAAACTGAAACAAATTGATTTTAGGGTGTATTCACATGTTGCAGAATGGTGCGGCACTAGCCACAAGACTACTACACCACAGATGTACCTTAGCAAACACATGGTTTATGCCATGATTTTACCACAATTGCATTTTTCCTCATTTATTACAATAATCACGGTAAAACCAGAGCAACAAATGCATATATTCTGCTACATGTATTCCACCCTTATTGATCACCCAATTCAGAACCTCCATGGCTTAATGTCAAGTGTACCGAGCAATGCCTTTTTAGTGTTCTTTTATCATTACCAGCAAGTTTAAATGACAAAGATAGAACACAACTAAGGTCACAGAGCTTTTAGCTGACAATTCTTCTTTTTTTTTTATTTTTTATTTTTTAAAAAGACAAAAGTCTATGCCCATTTCACCAGCGTCACCTCTTTCCGGTGTTTGGCATTAAGTGCAAGTACATATTATTTAATTTAATGGCTGATGATTTCAAAACCTGACAAAACCTTTTACAAAAAGACAGAAAATTTGAGTTGGATATCAGTGATGTTTTTTCAGGCACATTTTGGGCAGATTTGGATCAAGAACTCCAACATCAAGATTATTTAACCGTATGTTGTCACTAAATGGAGCCAGATGACATTTTCTGTCTGAAGGAAACCACGTGACCTTACCATTATAGTTTTGTGTCTGTTCTCTCTTTGTAACCATTGATGTCCATGACTTTTAATATTGTCATTCTGAAGCAAAGTTTTTCACGTGACGTTAGCTTGTTTTAGCATTACACATTGGTAGGTTGTGTGCAAGTATTTTCACAGTTGCTGACTGGTCCATTAATCTTCTTGACTTGTAACTGTTTCTTCTTGGCTTGAAAGGCTACAGAGACTTCAGGGTGTATAGAATCCATCCTCTGTTCACATTTAAAAGCAGTGAGGAATGCTGTTCTGTAATTGTTGTTCATCCACCCATAAAGGATTGGGTTGGCAAACGTAGAACACATTGCAATCACATGAAATATAGTATAAATAAGTTTATATTCATTCAAGTCCAAAACCTTGCTATCAATATCACTTGCAAGTTGAAAGGCATGGAAAGGCAGCCAGCACACTGCAAATACCACTACTACAGCTACTAACATCTTAGTTGTCTTACGTCGTCTTTGGTGATAATGGTCATTACCTCCCCCTGGGCTGACGTGGTTCTTTAATTTGGTCCATATTCTTATATAAGCGTATGATATAATGGCCAGGGGTAAAATGTATTGAATCAACAACATTGATATGCTGTATATTGTACTGTAGTTGAGATGTCCTACAGGCCACCTTTCTGCACAAACTTGAATTTGAAAATCTGGTGAAATAACAATAAGGGAGTATTCTTTAAATATTGCCAATGGGCTGGCAAGTGCGGCACTACAAGTCCAAGTAATACCTATGATCATAAAGCAAATGTTTGTTGAGATTTTGCTCTCCAGATGGTATACAATGCATCGATGTCTGTCAAGGGCAATTACCATAAGAGTAACTGTTGATACTTGCACTGCCAGGCCTTGAGCATAGGTCACTAAATGGCACAACACTGTTCCAAACTTCCACTCATCCAGAAGAGTATAAACCAATGTGAATGGGAGGCACAGAGCGTTCACCATTAAGTCAGACACTGCAAGATTGACAATAAAGTAGTTGGTGACAGTGCGCATAGTCTTAAACTTAATGACAACATAAATGACAAGGGTGTTACCTATCACCCCGAGAAGAATAATGGAACTATATGCCAAGATAAGAACCACCTGGACACCAATTAGCTTTGTAATATCAATAAGCTCAGGTTTAGGGAGCATCTCATTGTAAGGTGTGGTCAGCCCCGGCACATAATGCAATGTATCCATGTCCATTTTAATATCTACTGTAATATTTTCTACTTTCCCGGTAGCAATCATTCCAATCTTCATTGTGCAGTTTTCTTCTCTGCATAAATGTAAAACCCTTGAAAAGAAAGCAAAGGCCACAATTAATGTAACGCTAAAAGTTATGCTTTAAATGCAATTCTTCAGTTTAATATATAGAAGTCAGGTTTGGAAACCAGCTCAAACTATTGACAAGTAGGTTATTAAAATCTTTAGAATACAGTGTAGGAAAGTGCCATCAAGAACATAGGGCATAATTAACCTTACCCATCAACTCTAATATCTCAGTGTAATGGAAGTGACCTCACTCCACAGGAAACGAGCCGCTCATTTATAACAGAGGAATATCATTTCCTATATGCTCTATAAATATTTGCACAAGCTGAGTTTAACCACAGAGGACTTCAGACCATTGGAAACAGAGACAAACAGGACAGCTGATTCCAAAATTATTATTTTTTTGCATCCTATATCAAAGTTTAACACCTTAATGACCAGCCTATTTTAGACCTTAATGACCAAGCTATTTTTTTAGTTTTTCCATCGGCGCATTCCAAGAGCTATAACTTTTTTATTTTTGCGTCTACATAGCTGTATAAGGTCTTGTTTTTTTGCGGGACAAGTTGTATTTTTTAATAGCACCATTTTGAGGTACATATTATTTATTGATTAACTTTTATTAACTTTTTTTTGGGGGGGAATAGAAAAAAATCAGAAATTTCGCCACTCTTTTTTGCATCCTAAATCTATGCCGTCTACCGTGTGGTATAAATAACACAGTAACTTTATTCAGCGGGTTGTTATGATTGCAACTATACCAAATTTGTATAGATTTTGTATGTTTTACTACTTTTACACAGTAAAAACACTTTTTTTTCAAAATTATTTGGTTTTGTGTCTCCATATTTGAAGAGCCGTAACGTTTATATTTTTTCGCCGATGCAGTTGTATGAGGGCTTTTTTTTTGCGGGAAAACATGTTGTTTTTATTGGTACAATTTTGGAGTAGATGCAAATTTTTGATTACTTTTTAATCACATTTTTTTAAAGTCAGGATTCACATAAAACAGCAATTTTTCCGTTGTTTTTTAATTTCATTTTTTACGGCATTCACCGTGCGGGTTAAGTAATGTAATAGCTTTATAGTCGGGGTCATTACGGACGCGGCGATACCAAATATGTGTAACTTTTTTACTTTATTTAGTTTTTTTAATACTAAAGCAGTATGTAAGGGGAAAAAGTGGGTTTTTCATTTTTTTTTTCACATTTTTTTTTCATTAACTTTATTAAACTTTTTTTTAAACTTTTTTACTAGTCCCACTAGGGGACTTTAATATGCGATCATCCGATCGCTATTATAATACACTGCAATACTTTTGTATTGCAGTGTATTACTGCCTGACCTAACAGGCATTCACTACAGGCAGACCTGGGGGCCTTTATTAGGCCCCCGGCTGCCGTTGGAGACACAGACACTCGCCGATCTTATCGCCGGGTGTCAGTGGGATGAGAGGAAGCTCCCTCCCTCTCTCCAAAAACTACTCAGATGCGGTGCACGCTATTGCGCACCGCATCTGAAGGGTTAAACGGGTGAGATTGATACTAATATCGATATCACCCGGCAGAGCAGGGACGCCCCCAGCCCTGAGAGCAGGGAGATTTGGCAGCTCCCTGCTCTGTTTACTTTATTCTGATGCAGTGCCGTAAAAAGGCATATGCATCAGAATAAAGCCTGTTAGTGGCCGCCGTGAAAAGGCGAATTGGCGGTCACTAACGGGATAAATCAACTCCAGTGAAAACTGAGTCACAGGGAAATTTAATATAACATCATAAATTATGTAAGTAATGCTCCAGAGGCAAAACTTTAATTTCCTGTGCTATATCAGGGTCCCCCACCTACCATGTGCCATTTATAAAACTGGTCTGGTCTTGTGAGAGACAGGTCTTTGGGCTTCTACAAGCACCAGGGCCCGGGACCAAATGCTACCTCTGCCCTCCCTATATCTATGCCCACGTAATGCTCCTTCACACGTTTGTCGATCATATAGTATGGTCTATTATTATTATTATACATGAATATGTATTAAAATAATGAATTACAAATATCAATTCATGCACATTCTATACTCATACAAAGGGTGTTAACATATGAAATAAAACTATATACAGCAGAAGCAGAGCTACAGTAAATGAGCTGAGCTACGTGTGGTGTCTCATTGGTCTGCGGGTTGACCTACAGTATTGCATTATCTTAAAGGCTATGTACACCTTAGATGAAACATTTTTTTTAAAAATAGAAATATCTATCAGTGTGAATGGTGCAACTTTCAAAATGCTTTTTATTAAAAATGATTCATACTTTTTGAGACACAGCTACTTTGTATACTGTATGCAGAGTAGCTGTATATAGCACTGAATCCTGTATCTGTCAGGTCCGTGGCACTGATGGGCTGGGGTGGCCTCAGCACCTGGTGAACCTGGGCAAGTGCCGGGGCCCACTACGGCTTTACGCTACCGTCATGGCTCCTCCAGGAGCAGAATGCCCGGCCAGAGCGTTGCCGCCACTCTTGCCGGGAATTCTGCTCCTAGAGGGAGCCCCTGTCTATTAGGGTAATCCCCCACAGTGCTGCAGATGCTCTGAATGGAGATTCTGCTCCTAGTGGGAGCCCCTGACGTTCCTGTCTATACAGTGCATTCGGAAAGTCTTCAGACTCTTTAAATTTTTTCCCATTTTATGTTGATTCTTGTGCTAAAATAAAATAAATTCTCCCATCATTTTGCACTCAATACCACATAATGACAAGGTGAAAACAGAATGTCAGTATTCTTTGCTAATTTATTGAAAAGGAAAAACTAAATATTACATTGACATAAGTATTCAGATCCTTTACTCACTACTTAGTTGATGCACCTTTGGCAGCGATAACAGCCTCCAGTATTCTTGGGTATGATGCCACAAGGTTTACACACTTGGATTTGAGGATTCTCTGCCATTCTTCTCTGCAGATCCTCTCAATCTCTGTCAGGTTGGGTGGGGACCATCAGTGGACAGCCATTTTTACGTCTTACCAGAGATGTTCGATTGGGTTCAAGTCAGGACTCTGGCTGGGCCACTAAAGGACATTCACAGAGTTGTCCCTAAGCCACTCCTGTGTTGTCTTGGCTGTGTACTTAGGGTCATTGTCTTGTTGGAAAGTAAACCTTCGGCCCAGTCTGAGGTCCAGAGCACTCTAGATCAGGTTTTCATTAAGAATATACTTTGCTCCATTCATCTTTCCCTCAACCCTGAACAGTCTTCCAGTCCCAGCAACTGAAAAATACCCCCACAGCAGGATGCTGCCACCACCATGCTTCACTGTAGAGATGGTATTGGGCAGATGACGAGCAGTGTCTGATTTCCTCCAGACATGAAGCTTAGAATTGAGGCCAAAAAGTTAATCTTGGTTTTATCAGACCACAGCATCTTGTTTCTCACAATCTGAGAGTCCCTTAGGTGCTCTTTTGCATACTCCTGGCACAGTTTCATGTGTCTTTTACTGGGGAGAGGCTTCTTTCTGGCCACTCTGCCATAAAGCCCAGATTGGTGGAGTGCTGCAGTAATGGTTGACCTTCTGGAAGTTTCTCCCATCTGCACACAGCATCTTTGGAGCTCAGCCAGAGTGACCATTGGGTTCTTGGTCACCTTTCTTACCAAGGCCCTTCTCCCCCTTATTACTTAGTTTGGTGGGGTGGCCAGCTCTAGGAAGAGTCCTGGTTGTTCCAAACTTCTTCCATTTAAGAATTATGGAGGCCACTGTGCTCTTAGGAACTTTCAGTGCAGCAGATTTTTCTTTGTACCCTTCTCCAGATCTGTGCCTCCACACAATCCTGTCTCTGAACTCTACAGGCAGTTTGTTCCTCCTCATAGCTTGGTGTTTGCTCTGACATGCATTGTCAGCTGTGAGACCTTATATAGATCGGGGGGGGGGGGGTGTCTTTCGAAATCATGTCCAATCAAATGAGTTAACCGCAGGTGGACTCCAGTAAAGGTGTAGAAACATTTCAAAGATGATCTAAAGAATTAGGAGGCCCCCAGAGCTACATTTCAAGTGTCATAGCAAAGTGTCTGAATATTTACCAATCGAAATTTGTGTTTTTCATTGTTAATAAATTTGTACAAATTTCTACAATTCTGATTCCACTTTGTCTGTAAAGGATCTGCCTGACACAGCTTCTGTGTCGACGCCCGTGGTTACTCACTCCGCACCTGCTCCTAAGTCTGGTCGAGTGACCCCTTATTCCACCAATCAGTCGGGGAGGCTGAGGAGTGGGAGAGCCTATCACAGCCTGGCCAGACGGAGCTAGCTCCCACCCTCTGTCTATTTATACCTTCACTTCCTGCTCCTCCTTTGCCTGTGATTCTTTCAGTCTGTTTCCTGGCTCTTCTGCTGCTGCTTACTACTTGTCTTCTGCTTCATATTGACCCTGGCTTGACTGACTATTCTCCTGCTCTGCGTTCTGTACCTCGTCCACTCCTGGTTTGACTCGGCTCGTTCACTATTCTTGTTGCTCACGGGGTTGCCGTGGGCAACAGCCCCATTTCCCTTAGCTTCTGTGTACCCTTGTCTGTTTGTCTGTCGTGCACTTAGTGAGCGTAGGGACCGTCGCCCAGTTGTACGCCGTCGCTTAGGATGGGCCGTTGCAAGTAGGCAGGGACTGAGTGGCGGGTAGATTAGGGCTCACCTGTCTGTCTCCCTACCCCGCCATTACCATTACATTGTCATTATGGGATATTCAGTGCAGAATCATGGGAAAAAACGTGATTTTTTTTATTTTAGCACAAGGCCTCAACATAACAATATGTGAAAAAAGTGAAAGGGTCTTAGGTAACTTAGATGTGATAGTTTACAAGTGGATCCTGCATGTCAGAGACATGTATAACCCGCTGTCACTACACCCGTCAGGTCCGCGGGACTGACGGATTCAGTGAATAGCGCTAGATACAGCTGCTCTGTATGGAGAATACAGAACAGCTGTATCTCACAAAGTAAAACAAAATATTAATAAAAAGTAATCATAAAGTTGCATCAAACATCCTGATTAAGGCCTCATGCACACATCAGTAATTGCTTCAGTATTTGGAAGCCAAAACCAGTAGTGGAACATAAACAGAGAAAACCTATAATGGAAAGATTTTCACCTCTTTAGCGTTTTGGACCCGGTCCTGGTTTTGGCTTCCAAATACTGTAGCAAAATACTGACCAGAATACTGCCGTGTGCATGAGGCCTTATCTTACCTTAAAAAAATTGCCTTTCAAAGGTTTACATAGCCTTTAAGCTGCTATGCTACATACTCTAACATGTTGCACAAAAACGGTCAACATGTTAAATGTTAGCTTTGCTTCACCTACTGTATTTGCTTCATCTTTCCTTGTCAGTTTTAACCAAATTGATCAAAGGTAATTCAAACATTTCCATTTTTTTCAAATAGTCCAATATAACCATATGTAAAAAAAAAAATCTACTTAAATATTAATGGAATGCATTTTATTCCCAATGGAATTGGATAGTTCACACAAACAATTTCTTAGAACAATAAGGAAACATCAGAAAGTAACTTACATTGAGTCTCTTGTGGTATCAGACATCATGTGCACAGTGATATTTTCCTGCGTTCTTTCATACCAGAGCCCTACTGCTAATTGTGGTACTGGAGCCTACTGGGAAAATATAAAAAGAAAATGACTAAACCAAACATACAAACTAGTTGTACAAGTCAAGTACAGAGATTTGAGACAGAAGAAGCTTTCCATTCAATGGAAAATAAAATTCAACCTAGTATGTTTGCTGTAACTCTATTTGCACTAAAGGGTAACTAAACTTTCAGAAAACTTCTGAAATGTAACAGTGACATGTCAGAAGTTTTGATAGGTGAGGGTCCGAGCACTGAGATCCCCACCGATGGCTTAAGAAGCGGCAGAAGCGCTAAGCTGAGCTGAGCGCTGAGCTGCTTTGCTTCTGAGTGGCTTTTCTCAGAAAGCATAGCAGTTGGTGTACGGACTCAATAGAAAGTCTATGAGCCCATACACCAACTGCTCGGCTTTGGAGAAAAGAGGTTTAGAAACTAAGTGGCTCAGCATTTACACAAGCGCTTCTGTTGCTTTGTTTTAGTGATAGGTGGGGATCTCAGTGCTCGGACCCTCACCAATTAAAACTTCTGACATGTCACTATGACATGTCAGAAGTTTTCCGAAAGTTTAGTTACCCTTTAAGTTAAATTGGTTTTCACATCGCTAAGATATGGCATTACTTTATGATCGGTGGGTCTCCGACTTCCCCCACCTATCCTAATAAATGAAGAGATCGCATCACAGAATAGAGTGTCTGTAAATAAGTGCAGTCTGTAAATAAGTAAAATCGCTGAGCACTAAATTTGCTCTAATGCATTACTCCGAATTGCAATTAAATCGTTTAGAGCTGACCTTGACGAAAATGAGAGGAGGAGGATTTTTTTTTCATAAAGGAAGAATATACAGTTAGGTCCAGAATTATTTGGACAGTGACACAAGTTTTGTCATTTTAGCTGTTTACCAAAAGATATTGAATATACCGTTATATAATCAATATGGGCTTAAAGTGCAGACTCTCAGCTTTTATTGGAGGGTATTCACATCCTAATTTGAGTAAGGGTTTAGGAATTACAGCTCTTTAATTTGTAGATGCCTCTTTTTCAAGAGACCAAAGGTAATTGGACAATTATCTCAAAAGCTATTTAATGGGCTGCATGGGCTATTCCCTCATTAATCCATCATTAATTAAGCAGGTAAAAGGTCTGGAGTTAATTCCAGGTGTGGCATGTGCATTTGGAAGCTGTTGCTGTGAACGCACAACATGAGGTCAAAGGAGCTCCCAATGCAAGTGAAACAGACCATTGCTCGGCTGAAAAAAATGAAGAAATCCATCAGAGAGATAGCACAAATGTTAGGAGTGGCCAAATCAACAGTTTGGTACATTCTTGAAAAAAAAAAAGAGCGCACTGGTGAACTCCAAAAGGACTGGACGTCTACGGAAGACAACAGTGGTGGATGATCGCAGAATCCTTTACATGGTGAAAAAAAAACCCTTCACAACATCTACCCAAGTGAAGAACACTCTCCTGGAAGTAGGTGTATCAGTATCTAAGTCTACCATAAAGGTAAGACTTCACGAGAGCAAATACAGAGGGTTCACCACAAGGTGCAAACCATTAATCAGCCTTACAAATAGAAAGGCCAGATTAGACTTTGTCAAACAACATCTAAAGAAGCCAGCCCAGTTCTGAACAGCATTCTTTGGACAGATGAAACTAAGATCAACCTGTACCAGAATGATGGGAGGAAGAAAGTATGGAGAAGGCTTCGAATGGCTCATGATCCAAAGCCCACCACATCCTCTGTAAATCATTGTGGAGGCAATGCGATGGCATGGGCATGCCAAAGACTCTGGGTCAGTAGTGTTCATTTATGATGTGACTGAAGACAGAAGCAGCCGGATGAATTCTGAAGTGTTCAGGGATATACTTTCTGCTCAGATGCAACCAAATGCAGCAAGGTTGATTGGACGTCGCTTCACAGTACAGATGGACAATGACCCAAAACATACAGCGAAAGCAACCCAGGAGTTTTTTGCAATGGCCAAGTCAATCACCAGATCTCAACCCGATCGAGCATGCATTTCACTTGCTTAAGAGAAAACTTAAGGCACAAACCCACAAATGAGCAGCAACTGAAGACAGCTGCAGTAAAGGCCTGGCAAAACATCACAAAGGAGGAAACCCAGCGTCTGATGATGTCCATGGGTTCCAGACTTCAGGCAGTCATTGCATGCAAAGGATTCTTTACAAAGTATTAAAAAAAAAAAAACATTTTATTTATGGTAATGTTAAGTTCTCCAATTACTTTTGAGCCCCTGAAATGACGATGCTGTGTAGAAAAATGGTTGCAATTCCTAAATGTTTCACAGGATATTTTTGTTCAACCCCTTGAATTAAACCTGAAAGTCTACACTTAATTTGCATCTCAGTTGTTTCATTTCAAATCCAATGTAGTAGGCTTAGATGTAGGGTCCAGCAGACGGTATCACACATGGGCCCTGTATCTAAGCTTAACACATAGTAGGTTTAGATACATTGCCATGAATGATACTGTCTAATGGGCCCTGTATCTAAGCCTACCGCATTGTAGGCTTAGATACAGGGCCCCAGCACACAGTAATCTTATACTGTATAAGATTACTGTCTGCTGGTGCCCTATATCTAAGCAGACAGGATCCCGGCAGACAAGATCTCTACATGGTGTGATCCTGTCTGCCGGGCAGGCTTAGATACATGGCTAATGTGTGATCCTGTCTGATGGGCCCTCTATCTAAGCCTGCCACCTGTGTTACTAATGTTTGTTTTTTTGTGTTTGTGTTTTTTTACAGGTTCAGTTGTTGGACTACATCAGATTCGAGGACTACTTCGAAAACGGCTTTTTTATTTTCAATAAATTGGTTAATGAGCGTTGTGTGGGTTTCTTTTGTTTCAATAAAATATTTCTTCTATGTCTTTGTATTTTCTTTTAAACTTCATTACTACCGCCTTAGTAATGGCTGCTGGCTGAGTGACAGCATCCATTACTAAGGCGGGGCTTAGTGTTAGGCGATGCAGAGGCTAACACTAACCCCCATTTTTACCCCAGGACCACCGCCACCGCCACCAAGGGTATTGGGAAGAGCGGGGTATGATCCAGTACCCGACCATCTGTAGTGAAGGACGGGCACTGGGGCGGCCACAGGCTGGTATTATTGAGCTGTGAAAGCCCAAACACAGTGAGTCATCACACCCTGGTAATGCAGGCCTGCTGCTGCTATGTTGTATCTGGCTATTTATGTAACAAGCCAGATACAACATAGCAGCAGCAGGCTAGTATGCCCAGGATGAACCACATTTTATGGCCTTTCCCAGTCTAATAACACCAGCCTGCATTCGCCCCAGTACTGACCATCACTACAGATGGTCCGGCACTGGGATGTACTCAGCTCTTCCCGTTAACCCTGGTGGCGGTGGATACCATAGTAATAATGGGGGGTTAGTGCTAGCCTTTTCACCGGCTAACATTAAGCCCTGCCTTAGTAATGGATGCTGTCAATCAGCCAGCGGCCATTACTAAGGCGGTAGTAGTAAATTTAAAAAAAATACAAGAACATAGAAAAAATATTTTATTGAAATAAAAAACCCACACTACCCTCATTAACCATTTTATTGTGAATAACAAAAGCCATAATCGAAGTAGTCCTCGAATCCGATGTAGTCCAACAACTGAACCTGTAAAAAATCACAAACACACCCAAAAAATTAGTAACACATACAAAAGCAAAACAATTCTTGTACTTACCTTTCCTTGGTCCAGCGCTAGAGCTGCAATGTCAGCAAGCTGGGCCCTATATCTAATCCAATCATGTGTGATATTGTCTGCTGAGCCAACGTATCTAATTCTATCCATACCTATAGGGTCGTAGTGCTATAGATATGCTGTCTCATATATATCTATATACGGTATATAGATAGATATATAGATATATGTATAGGCTTGATAAAGATCCTATTGTAGGATTGAAACGTTGCTGTTGTATCTGGAGTGAATAAACCACCACTTTTTTCATATTGGAGTGCTGCAAAGTTTCTTTTTCTATAGATATACGTACACCCATATACATACACGCACGCTCAGTTTTTTTGGGGGATGAACATATGTTAGTACAAGGATACTTACTGCTTGGGCCCTGTATCTAAGTCTATCATGTGTGATACTGTCTGATGGGCAATGTATCTAAACCTATCATGTGTGATACTGTCTGCTGGGCCACGTAGCTAAGCCTATCATGTATGATAGGGTCTGCTGAGAAAAGGTAGGTATGTGGGACTACCTATAGGGGACTGCATGGCACTGTCTACAAGGGGGATGTATGGCAGGGGGACTGTGTGTGGAACCATACAGGGGGCTTGTGACACTATATACAGGGGGCATTGTGTGGGGGAACTCTCTACAGGTGTCTTTAATTAGAGCCCCAAGATATAACCAGAAATGCCAAATTTGCCCCTGAGGTTTAGTACAAAGATACTTACTGTGGGGCCCTGTATCTAAGGCTACATTCACACGAGCATGACAGATTTACGTATGTAAAAAACGCACGTAAATCTCTATGTGCATTGTGTTTTTGCATCAGTGTGCCTTGCATGTGGCATGTGTTTTTCATGCACTTGCAGTGAAATTGATGCTTGAAACACGGACAGCACACGGATGTGTGTCCGTGCGCTGTCCGTTGTTTTCACGCTCCCATTGACTTCAATTGGCAACTAGTTGCATGAAAATGCACCAATATAGGACATGCAGTGAGTTTCACACAACAAACACTCGCTGTGTGAATAGCCCCATTGATATCAATGGGTCAGTGTGCTCTGCGTTGTTTCAACGCACAGCACACGGACGAAAATCACGCTCGTCTGAATGAGCCTTAAGTCTATCATGTGTGAAACTGTCTGCTGGGGCCATGTATCTAAGCCTATCATGTATGATACTGTATGCTGAGACAATGTATCCAGTTCTATCCAGTGGTGTAGCTATAGGAAACTTAGTCTTATAGATATGCTATCTCCGAAATTTATTTATTTTTCAGGGGAGGGGGTAAATATATGTCTTGTGCCCCTGTTTTTTTAAGCTTTCAAGACCCTAGCAATGCCCCTGGTTAATTGGCTGCATCTCTGTGGTCTTGGATAGTGAATGAAGTTAATGCTAACATTCCTGGTCATCTAGGGGTTGGAAGAGGGTTAAAGGTATATTTCTGGGGATCTAGGGTGGTGAAGGGAATAATGATCACATCTTTGTTTGATTAATATAGTGAGAGGTTTAATGGCTACGTCCATGGAAGACTAGAGTAGTGAAGGGGTAATGCCAACATTCCTGGTCATTTAGGGTTGTGTATGGATTTATTGTCACATTCCAAGTGGTCTAGGGTAGTGGAAGGTTAATAGCTAGTAGGGTATAATACACACACTGGGACTTATTTATTAAAACTGTCTAAAGGGGGGCGTGGCCTGACTCTGCATGGAGAAGGACGCACATTTCAGCTCTCCTTCCTCCACTCTGTACTTTTATCCAGTGTACACTGTATTTCTGGGACTATAGCTACTCTTCTGCCTCTAGCTGGCTCCCCCTGCATATACTGATACCGGTTTTACCTATTGCTGGTTGATATGTCGCGGAAAGGAGGTAAAACTCCAATGAAACTCCAATGAAAGCCGGACGAGCTGCCGATTTCCAAGATGGCACCGAGCAGGAACGGAGGTCATTGACTCCTGTACAGAGGAGGGAGAAAGTTGCAGACCGCCTTAGGAGGTTTGCTAGAAAAGATGGCATGGCGGAGGAGAGACCGTCTGGCTGGCCCCAGAATGATGGGCGTTGTGGCTCGGACTCTGCGGACAACGCTGCAATGGCGCCTCTGCTCCCACAGAGGAAAACACTTGCTGCACATAGGAGCCCTGCTGTGGCTGATAGTGAGCCCACCTTGAAAGATGTGCTGAGGGCTGTTACTAAATGAAATTCTGCTATAAGCTCCCTAATATTGCAAGGGGGGGGGCGAATGAGGCAAGAGTTATCTGTCCTCAGATAAGATGTTCATAAGATCTCTGAAAGAACCACTGAGGTGTCAGCAAGGACCTCGACCCTGGAAGATGACATGCTTAAAGTTAAAAAGGTCTCCAGGAGAACTGTGCAAGACTCCATAGCTCTGTGGTCGAAGGTGGACGACTTGGAAAATAGATCCAGACGCAACAACGTTCACATTATTGGGTTCCCAGAAAAAGCTGAAGGGCCTAACCCCACAGAGTTTATTGAGGAATGGTTTATACAACAGTTTGGAAAAGACGTACTGTTGAGATTATTTGCCATTGCGAGGGCACACTGTGTACCCACTACGCCACGGCCGCCTGGCCGCCCACCAGGCCCTATATTGGCCAAAGTGCTCCACTTTAAAGATTGTGACACTTTACTCCGCAGAGCCCCTGACTTGCCGGAGCTCAGCATCAATGGATGTAAAATTTTCCTCTTTCAGGAATATTCGGCTGAGGTCCAGAAAAGAAGGACCCGTTTCCTAGATGTTAAAAGGAGACTGAGAGATCTAAAAGTGGTCTAAAGAAGCCCTGCAATCTGGGATCTGGGGGGGGGGATTTGGGGAGGGGAGCTCAACCTTATTATTTTGATGTACCTGATATTTGGAGAGCTATAGGGATACACATGTTTGCAAATTTGCTAGTCATATGTACTATGTCTATATCCGTACCGATAATTAGCTGGAATGTTAGGGGGTTATCTGATCCTACCAAAAGCCATGGTGTGTTTCGATACCTGTTCAGATGTCAGCCTGCTATCTACTGCCTGCAGGAATTGCTTATTACGAACGATAGAGTTGATCTGATGCGCAGATCATGGATACATTTTGCGTGTCATGCTGTCTACTCTAATAACTCTAGAGGTGTGAGTCATGGTGCATAGAAATGTACCATTTCAGTGTCTTGTACAGCGAAATGATGAAGAAGTATGCTTTCTCTGCAAGGTGGATCAGCAGGTCTTCATCCTCATGTCATTATATATTCCTCACCCATTTTCTACTGTCCTGTTGAGAGAGATACTGGAATTTGTGGCCCTGCACCCGGGGATCCCTTATCTTCTAGTTGGGGACTTTAACAATGTCCCTGACTCTGCCTGGGATAGATGCCGTATTGACACTCGGTCTTTGGTTTTGGAACAGACTACATTTGGTGTTCTTGAGGAATTGGCTTAGTGGAAATATGGAGGGATAAACATCCTCAGGGTAGATCGTTTTCTTGTTGCTCTTCAACCTATGCCTCGTTATCCCGTATAGACCTTGCCCTGTGCAGTTCTACGCTGCCCCCTATGATAAGTGAGGCGGAATACATGCCTAGATCCTTGTCAAACCATTCTCCCTTGAAGATAGTTATAGCCTCATGAGGGTGGGTGAGGGCCCACAAATGTGGAAACTTAACCCATTTTGGCTGTCTATTATACATGATAAAGAGAAGGTACCACAATTACATTCAGAGTATTTTGACTTTAATGTGGGGTCGGCATCTGTGCATTCGGTTTGGGGGGCTTTGAAAGCTTATTTGCGAGATGTGGTGATTAAGGCCATTAACATCACTAAATCTAAATGAAAGGCATTAGATGCCACATTACATGTGGATATGACAGCTACAGAAGCGGCCCTTATTGCTAGTCTGGCACCAGATACTAATAACGGCTTGAAGCAAGCTAAATCTTGCCTGAGGATTCACCTTCTTGCCTGGCGGATAGGAAGAGACAGTTTGCCAAGCAAAGATTTTTCATGGAGGGGGAGAAGGTTGGTAATATGCTATCTATGATTTTGAGGGCCCAGCAGGGATCCTCACATATTAGTGCTCTGAGAGATTCTGCGGGGAGCCTAGTTTCTGATATATCCCGTATTTTGGGTATACTGCAATCCTTCTACGCTTCCTTGTACTCCTCCAAGGTGAATCCTACTACCGCAGACATATTGGGTTTACTGGATGGTGCCCGATTGCCTAAACTGACTGACGAATATAGAGCTCAACTGGATGCCCCTCTCAGCTTGGAGGAGCTGCAGGAGGCTGTGAGAGACATGGCCAATGAGAAGCCTCCGGGAGTCGATGGTTTGCCGACAGAGGTTTATAAACAGTATGGGGAGGAACTGCTCCCTAGGCTATTAGAGGTCTTTCAGGAATCACTTGTGTTGGGATCCATGCAGGAAGCTACCATTGTAGTGTTACCGAAGGGAGAGCAAAGACCCTCAGCTCCCCGAATCATATCGCCCTATCTCCTTGTAATCAACAGATGTGAAAATCCTTGCAAAAGCTCTCGCCAATAGGTTGAATAAGGTCATTACATCTATTATACACCCTGATCAAACGGGTTTTATGTCCGGTAAAGCGATATCTGTGAATATTCGTTGACTGTTTCTTAGCTTGCAGATCCCACCATTTAATTATGGGAACAGGATCATACTCTCACAGCGTCGAATGGCAATATCTATGGCATACGCTTGATGGTGCGGGGATTGGCCCTGTGTTCATCTCATGGGTTAAGGTCTTATACTCCAGTCCCAAAGCAAGGATTAGAGCTAATGGTGGTCTATCGGAAGAATTCCAGCTCTTCAGGGGTACACGACAGGGGTGCCCGCTTTCGCCTCTTTTGCCATTGCTATAGAGCCCTTGGCTGCTGCAGTTAGACTGCTATGGAAAAAAAAATCGCCTTATATGCGGATGATGTGTTGTTATTTTTGGGAGATATGGGTCATTCCTTGGTGGCGGTTATGACTCTGGTGGATAAGTTCGGACATCTTTTCGGGCTTACAATCAACTGGCATAAGTCGGCATTGCTTCCGATCGATCCCCTAGAGGGGCCTCAGGAATATGTGGGGACTCCTGTCCAATGGGTTAAACAGATACATTATTTAGGTATAGAGGTTACTAATAGGATATTTGACTTTGAGGATCTCAACCTGTCTCCTTTATCACAGAAGTTTAAACGCAAGGAAGATGCGTGGTGCAAGCTGTCTCTTTCTGTCATAGGCCGGCTAAACCTTATAAAAATTATATTGATGCCAGAACTGCTATACTTGTTACACATATCACCGGTGTGGATCCTGCTAAATAGATTCCATAGGATTAATGCCCACTTCCAACTTATTTTGAGACGAGAACACCATAGATTGCGATTGGAAACTCTGCAAAGGACCAAGGACTCTGGGGGCCTCGCCCTCCCAAACCCCTGGCTATACTTCTTAGCCACGCAATGCCAACTTATTAAGGGGTGGAGTACAAATACAGTAGAGGGAGACTCTGAACTAATACTATAACATCATCTGAAAAGTGGGATTCTGTTGATTGTTATTGAGGGAGGGAGATTTATTAGTAATCGTTCTATGTTTCCAACGTTTGATCTTATTCACAAAACGTGGGGGAAAGTTAAACAACTGAGAGGGATAACTGGATGCACGGGCTGCACATCCTTTAGGGGGAATAGATTTCTTCCTCAGTTTGCTGTGTTAGATGGTTCGGAATTCTGGACGGCTGCAGGGCTTACTAGAATGTCTCGGCTTCTCCATGGGTCAGATTTTAAATCCTTTCAACATCTCAAATATGACTTAAAGTTCCCACAGAGCAGGTTCTACCGGTATCTACAACTAAGACTTCCGAATAAGGCGCAATTTCCACAGTCACCTGTAAATATTCAGCAGGATGCTATTGTGCAATACCTCTCTGCCCTTCTGGACACACGAGAGGTATTATATCCTGGATATACCAACTGATATTGACCAAATTTTAGGATAAATATCCTCTTGTGTCCATGTATTAATGGGAAAGAGACATACCTGATATTGATGAGGACCATTGGTCCAGCATCGTGGCGGCCGTTCCAGCTTTAAGTTTAAGTGAAAGCAGCAGGCTCTCGCAGCTGTATATACCATATCGTGTGTATAAGACATCCATGGTGTTGCACCGTATTGGAGTAAGGCCTGACGCTACGTGCCCGAGATGTTGCTTGGAGCCTGCCGATCTCATTCACATGATGTGGGACTGTCCACAATTGAATCTATTTTGGTTGTCTGTTCTAGGAATAATAGGGAAAGTATTCTCTACACCTATGCCCAGGGACTATAATGTTTGTTTGTTAGGATTTGTTGACTGTTTAACTCTAGATGCACATTTTAAAACAGCAGCTGGCCTATTATTATACGTAGCTCGTAAACTGAACATTGGCTACAGTCTCCTTCTCCAACTGAACAAGAATTTATTGCCAAAGTGAATATGATGATCATTAATGAAAAGGCTGTCTTCCTTAAAAGTGGGGGAACTTACCCATTTTGACAAGTTATGGGCTCTGTGGTTAGATACTGACGGACTGGCTAGTATCACACTTGTGCGAGGCAGGTTGAGGTGGAATCAGATACTTACACCTTAATTGACTTCTGAAGTTTGGATGGCTGTTTCCGGGGAGGGAGGGGGGTAATATTTTTTATCGGTAAACATACATAATATTGGATCTGTCCATGCTTTGACATGCTCGTACTTCTGTGATTTTATATGCTATGATATAATTGTAACGTGTATTTCTGTGTTCTCGGTAGATTTGATTCTGTAAGTGCCCTGCGTGGCGAAACATGTGTATGACATTACCATTTTTCTTTTTCTCTCCTAATGTTTGGTCGGGAGAATAAAGGAAGCTGGGTGAGGGGAGCGGTTGGCAGGGTGATCCCTTTTATATGTGTGTTACTATATTCTTGGAAAAAGTTTAATAAAAAATTATTTGATTTCAAATAAAACTGTCTAAAGTAAAAAATGGCCATGTTGTCCATATAATATAAACACAGCGCAGCTATAACTTTTCCAGAGCAGTTTTAGAAATAAAAGCTGAACTGTGATTGGTTGCTATGGACAACAATAACAGTTTTGATAAATGAAGCTCGCTGTCTTTCCAAAGAAACAAATAAAAGTAACCTTGTCGGTAATAAAGATATTATGTGTCTTTAAAGGGGTTGTCCAGTCCTAAGAAATTGATGGCCTATCCTCAGTACACCGCATTCCAAATTATTATGCAAATGTTATTTTTCGCTGATTTTCCTAACTAGTCGATGCAAATGACAGTCAGTATAATCTTCAAGCCATCAACCGTTGGAGTATAATGCGAATTTTATTGAACAAATTCAAATTATTATGCACAACAGAGATCAAAACATTTTAAAGGTTGTAAAGGGAACTAAAATGATAATTTGTTGAATTTGCAGCATCAGGAGGTCATATTTACAGAAATCAAAAGCTCATTCAATCATCCATTGAATTTGTGAGTATTTGGACAGTTTCTGCTTGAATATCTTTGCAGGATGTCAGAATAGCCTCCCAAAGCTTCTGTTTTGATGTGAACTGCCTCCCACCCTCATAGATATTTTGTTTGAGGATGCTCCAAAGGTTCTCAATAGGGTTGAGGTCAGGGGGCCACACCATGAGTTTCTCTCCTTTTATGCCCATAGCTGCCAATGACACAGAGGTATTCTTTGCAGCATGAGGTGGTGCATTGTCATGCATGAAGATAATTTTGCTACGGAAGGCACGGTTCTTCTTTTTGTACCACGGAAGAAAGTGGTCAGTCATAAACTCTACGTACTTTGCAGAGGTCCTTTTCACACCGTCAGGGACCCTAAATGTGCCTACCAGCTCTCTCCCCATGATTCCTGCCCAAAACATGACTCCGCCACCTCCTTGCTGACGTCGCAGCCTTGTTGGGACATGGTGGCCTTCACCAACCAACCACTACTCCATCCATCTGGACCATCCAGGGTTGCACAACAACAGTAAACAACACGGTTTGAAAATTAGTCTTCATGTATTTCTGAGCCCACTGCAACCATTTTTGCTTGTGAGCATTGTTTAGGGGTGGCCGAATAATAGCTTTATGCACACTTGCGAAACTCTGGAGGATCCTACACTTTGAGGTTTGCGGGACTCCAGAGGCACCAGTGGCTTCAAATACCTGTTTACTGCTTTGCAATGGCATTTTAGCAGCTGTTCTCCTAATCCTATTAATTTGTCCGCCTGAAAATAGGGCTACAATACGTCGGCAAACATCTGCCCATTCATTTGAATGGGTTTGCCGACGTATTTTGCAGACAACCTGTAATTTACGCGTCGTCGTTTGACAGCTGTCAAACGACGACGCGTAAATGGACTGCCTCGGCAAAGAAGTGCAGGGCACTTCTTTGCCACGAAATTTGAGCTGTTCTTCATTGAACTCAATGAAGCACAGCTCAAGATTTACGAGCGTCTCAGACGGCTCGCAAAATGCGAGGAGGAGCATTTACGTGTGAAACGAGGCAGCTGTTAACAGTCTGTCTTTTCACACGTAAATGCCTCTCATCGTGTGAACATACCCTAAGACACAATACCATCCATGAGTTTAATTGAAAAACTAATAATTAAATGTTTATGACACTTAAATCCAATGTGCATAATAATTTGGAACACGGTGTATAGGCCATCAATATCTGATCGGTCAGGGTCCGACTCCCGGCAGCAATAAATATTATCGTTGTCAGCAGCACATCTTCCTGTGTAAACAGGCAGATGTGCTGCTGACATTATGCAAATAAATGGGCATGAGCGTAGTATCGCAGACAGCGTCCCCAAGGGAATTCTGGCCAAAAAAATGAACAAAATTGTGGTGCAGTTTGTTGGATGGAATGTCCACTGCGGAAAACTGCATGTAAAAGAAAAGTTTCATATTTACCCATAGCCATGGCGACAAGTCCCTCAACCATCCATGTGACCGCTGCAGCCTGTGATGAAACGTCATCCCAGGAGGCAGGCCTGAACGAAGAAGCACAGAATCCTGGGTAAGTAGAAGATTTTTTTTTTCTGAGTTGCGATCTTTGCGGCGGAATCGCAGCACAAATTGCAATATCTGCTATTTTTTGCGGGTTTTACCTCCCATTGAATTAAATGGGGAAAACCCGCAACAAAAAAACAGCGATTACGCAAATACAATTGACATGCTGCGAATTAAAAAAAACGCACCGCAGGTCAAATTTGAGCGTTTTTTTCCGCTCATCATTTAGGCCGCGCGTGGATGAGATTTGTTCAAATCTCATCCACTTTGCTGCTACTGTATTATGCTGCGGATTTTCCGCAACTAAATCCGTTTTGGGAAAACCGCAGTATTTACATTACGTGTGAACTTACCCCTACTGTGTTTGTTTTGTATAACCACATGCATGTTATGGCTTGGGATAAGGAGGATAGGATGTACATCATACTTGGAAAATGCATCGTGCCTGATAACACTGTGCATTGGCTGATAGCAAGGTTTTAAACTAGTGGAATTCCTAAGGGGAATTACTGATGGAAAGCTTGTATCTACTCATGCTCCCAGGAACTTGACGGTCTGACATCTGTAAAAAAAGCATCTCTGAGCATTTTTTCCGTTTATCTTTTACGCAACGTGTTGTTGTACACCTTTTTCAAATCTTATCCACTCTGCTGCTACTGTATTATGCTGCGGATTTTCTGCAACTAAATCAATTGCGGAAAACCCGCAGTATTTATGCTACGTGTGAACCCGGCCTCGTTGTATTTTTAACCAGATAATCACCAGATAATCACTGGCTTTTCAATATGAGGAACCTGACAAAAAAATCTCACAGCTCATATTTCAGCTTCCTAGATCCGTGTAAGTGTAAGGGTATGTTCACATGCACTGACCAAAAACGTCTGAAAATACAGAGCTGTTTTCAGGCGTAAACAGCTCCTGATTTTAAGACATTTTTGTAACTACTCGCATTTTTCGCTGCGTATTTTACGGACGTTATTGGAGCTGTTTTTCAATGGAGTCAATAAAAAACGGCTCCAAAAACGTCCCAAGAAGTGACATGCATTTTTTTTACGCGGGCGTCTTTTTACGCGCTGTCTTTTGAAGCGACGTGTAAAATTACCCCTCGTGGGAACAGAATATCGTAAAACCCATTGAAAGCAATGGGCAGATGTTTGTAGGTGTAATGGAGCCGTTTTTTCAGGCGTAATTCGAGGCATAAAACGCCAGAATTACGTCTGAAAACAGTGCGTGTGAACATACCCTAACATGTAGTTAACTGCAGACAACTTAGCAATCCAATATTACAGCACATGTACCAGTGAAATTGCCATACATAAGCCCCAAGATCAGGCATTCTGGGTGTTTCTTATAGTCCGCATAGTATAGTATCTATAACGCAAGTACGTTTCTTCAAATTTAGGCCTTATTCACACGCGCGTAAAAAACGCAGCATTTTTCTTGCGTTGCAGTTCCGTGTGACATCCGTATACAGTGCGTGTCTGCGTTTTTTACGTGCGTTTTTTTACGTCAGCAAAATAAACTGAAGGAGGTGTTTTTTTTTTCCTAATCATTTCATTAGCAACTGTTGCGTGGAAAACGCATTGGCGCACGGATGTGCGTCATTGTGCTGTCCGTGATTTTCATGCACCCATTGACTTCAATTGGTGCATGATGCACAAAAAACAAACAATTATAGGACATACAGCGAGTTTCACGCAGCGGACACACGCTGCGTGGAAAAACTCTGAATGGCCCCATTGAATTGCATAGGTCCATGTGACGTCCGTTGTTTTAACGCGCGTAACACGGACGTGAAACACGTGTGAATAAGGCCTTAGGCCGAATTCATACACAGCATTTTTCATGGCATTTTCAATTGTGTTTTTAACAGTGTTTTAGTGCATTTTTTGTGCAGCCGGATGTTATATTAAAGTCTATAGTCAAATATAAAACGCCCTACATACCCTACGTTTTGGTTTGTGGCATATTTTCCAAAACTAAGCATGCTCTGGGTGTGGTGCTTTTTTTCTGGCTTTTTTCCTATAGGCTTCTCTATAGGACTATAAAAACATCAGAAAAAACGCATGTACAAACGGCAAAAAAAACCACATGTTACATATAAACAAACACTGGCGTTTTTACATGTTACACATGCCATAAAAGAACACTGTGAAAAGGAGGCCTTGGGGTATATTCACACATTGCAGTGGAATTGAGGTCTCATTCAACCGTACATGTGAATGCATCCTTACCTTCATTATTGTACAATATTAAAAAACTGCATTGTGCCACTCCTCTGTTATTCCTCCTAAAATGTATGAATAAGTTGACAACTGGGTATTACCAATCCCCTTGTCAATGGGCCATGTCTTTATACAGTCAAACACTGTCCAATCAGTGCTAACAGTGTAAGACTGTGTAGGGACACGTCCTATTTATAAGGGGCATGGTAATGCCCAGTTGTCAATTTATTTACATTTCCAGGAGGAATTACAGAGGAACATCACAATGCAGAGTTCTAAAAAATTGTTCTAGAGCATTGTATTTCAATTCAGAAAACTACAAACATGTAATTAGAGCGGTGGTTGTATAGTTGACAAGATGACAACTTCTTTCATCAGAATTATTCACATCTCTCATACTGGCAAGTTATATACCTATGAAACAAGCGCCAGCAGCAAAGAATATAATGAGGAAGAAATAAATGACACATAAATTGACCAATTTTGTAGAAAACCAGTTAGTAGCTTTTTTTGAAATTAGGAGTAGCCAGATGTTGGAGAATATAAAATCTCAATGCAAATATAATGCCCTCGCTTGAATCGAACCTATGGCCTCACTGCTACAAGGCATCAGTGCTATCCACTGTTCCTCACTTGAAAAATAATTTCTGAACAGGAAATGATTAGGGATTATCAATAAAATCAGGCATTGTCCTGACAGCCTGTAGGCGGAAATCAAATTGTATCCTACATGTCAATGTATATTTTTGGCCAATGCCAAATGACAACAAAAATGTCATTGATCAAATCTGACATGGCGCCATTACAAAGGTCAGATAATATCACATCTGTATATGCAATGTTTACTTTTACTTAGGAATGTGAACATCTCATCTTATTTATGTTAATCAGCGTTTAGTCAGGAATGTTGTCGCAAATTCTACCAATTCTATTTAACCCTTTTACGCAAATAGACGGAACTGTACGTCCATTTATGCTGTACATTCCCACAAATGGACATACAGTTACAATCTTATATACAACCAATATCCTGCTGCAACAACCAAGATGTAGCTCACTCTGATGCTGGCCAATTATCCCCTTAGATGCCGCAGTCAAAAGAAACCACGTCATCTTAGTGGTTAGGCAAAGGGACGGAGCTCTCTCTGTCAGCAGTAGCAACCAACAATGCGATTGCGGTGTGCCGATGGATTGCCATGGCAGTGGGGGCCTAACAAAGGCTCCCAGTCCTGCCATGGCTATATGCCTATTAGGCACAAAAGATTGCCTAATAGTTTGTTACTGACAAGCAATAATGCTTTGGTATACCAAAACATTATAGAAGTAATCAAAGGATCGCATTCTGATATCTTCTAGTGGGGCTAATAATAAAAAATTAACTAAAGTTAAATAAAGTTTATTAAAAAAAAAATAATAATTACCAAATAGACACCATTTTTTCCATAAGAAGTGGTTTCATTTTGTAAAATTGCTAAACGAAAAATAACATACATATATATAGTATCGCCACAATAGTATTGACCCATAAAATGAAGTTAACGCATTATTTAAACCGCACAGTGCTTGAGGTAGAAAAGAAAAACGCAAATACAACTGTGGAATTGTTTTATTTTAATCCACACCCAAAAAAATCTTAAAGTTAATCAATAATTTATATGTACCCCAAAATGGTTCTAATAAAAAATATGACCTCCGAAAAACAAACCCACATACAGCAACATCGACAGAAAATGTAATGATGGGGGTAGGGAAACGGACATGTGAGCCCTAATCTACCCGCCACTCTGTCCCTGCCTACTTGCAACGACCCGCCCTAGGCGACGGGGTACAACTGGGCGGCGGTCCCTACGCTCAGTAAGTGCACGAGACAAACAGACAAGGGTACACAAAGCTAAGGGAAATGGGGCTGTTGCCCACGGCAACACCGTGAGCAACAAGAGTGGTGAACGAGCCGAGTCAAACCAGGAGTGTACGAGGTACCAAACGGAGAGCAGGAGAGTAAGTAATCAGTAAGCCAGGGTCAGTATGGAGCAGGATCAAATAGTCAGAAGCTGTAGCTGGGCCAGGAAACCACACGAGAAGAATCACAAGCAAAGGAGGAACAGGAAAGGCAGGATATAAATAGACAGAGGGCGGGAGCTAGCTCCGTCTGGCCAGGCTGCGATAGGCTCTCCCACTCCTAAGCCTGCCATCCTGAGTGGTGGAAGATGGAGTCAGTCTCAGAGACATAGACTCAGGTGCAGACTGATTACCTATGGGCGTATACACAGAAGTTGTGCCTGGCAGATCCTTTACAGAAAAATAGAAAAGTTAGGGCTCTTTGAATTCGGCAACATAAAAGCTATAATTTTATCGGGAAATGTGATATTATTGAGCAAAAGTAGTAAAACAATTATACACATTTGATATTGCTGTAATCATACCGATGCAAAAATAAAATAAAATGGCAATTTTTCCATTCCCCGCAGAAAGAGTTAATAAAAGTTAAAGTGGTATTCCAAACTCGGACATTTATAGCATATCCACGGGATATTCCATACATTTCCAATAGATGTGGGACCCACCTCTGCATACCCGCAACTTTCTCTAGAATGGGGCTCCCTGAATCCTGTCCTACCTTCTGTCACTGGACTCCAACCACTGAGTTATGAGGTGGCTGGGAGTATGGAAATAGTCGAGCTTGCTGAGTTTCACTGTTGTGGGAACTCCCAGAGAAGGGAATGTGTAACACTGGCCTAGACAAGTATTTGTTGAGTTCCTAGTCTCCGTTTCATCTCTTCCGCAACAAACCTGCAAGAGTCGTACACTATCCCGAGCCCCCACATTACACCGCAACCTTAATTTTTGCCTATGCGAAAAATGAGGCAAGCAGCCTTACAAACATTTAATTTTTTACGATGGTCACTGGTAACTTTTGTTCCATATGGAAACATTAAAATGGTGATGCTGATCATGGCAATGTCATGGTTTTACTATGACTGGCGATGCCATAGAGCTCTAGCCTAAAGGTTAGGTAATGTCCTTTTAAGGCCAACTAAAACTCATTTTAAATTGTAGAAAAGTAAGCTGAAGATTTACTACTGTGCCTATTTTTAAAGACAAGCATGACACTAGACTGCATACAGAACATTTTTGCATAGATGCTGCCTCTAAAAAACCTAAAATCTGTGACTTTATAACTAGGCTGAAAATAACTATGAATAATGAAAAAGTCTGTGTTCATATATATAATTTATGAGCTATACAGACTGGAGAAATATGCATAAATAAGAATGGAGAGCTGAACTGTAAGTTAGGAACAGATGTTCTTCTGTTTAGGTTACGTTCCTGGTTTTGGCTTACAAAAATCTGCAGCAAATCTGCACTGTTGGAATAAGGCCTTAGGCCTCCTTTACACGCTTTCAAATTAATTAACAAAAAACACTGTTTTTAATGGTGTTTTTTTAGATTAATTTTTGGTGGCGTATTTTATTCAATGTAGTTTTATTGCATACGTTTTTCCGGGAGCTTTTGAAACTCTACAGGGTGAACTATCTACAAACATCCTAGACAAAAAATCCATACCTAAATCATGGTGCATTTTGAAAAAAACAAACAAAACTGAGCCAAAGAACGCCATAAACCACGATTTGACTATGGCAGTATTTTGGTCACTATTTGCTTCAGTATTTGTAAGCCAAAACCAGGAGTGGGTCCAAAACACAGAAAAGGGGCAAATCTTTCCATTACACTTTTTCTGTGAAGGTTCCGCTCCTGGTTCTGGTTTACAAATACTGAAGCAAAATACTGACCCAAAGTAGGTTAACAGCAGTTAGGATAGTCGACCACGAAGAACCCTTGTGGCCCCTTTTATATAGGAATGATTCTCACCGACACAATCGAGACAGCAAATGGCTTTACTGTAGATGAACTCTCTTGTAGACACAGAATTCTTAAACATTACACAAGCAATAACAGTCACATAACAAAGGCAAATTTTTACAATGGTTGACGGTGACCATGCCTTTCCCTCTATTCAACTCTGTTCACTTAGTAGGCCTGTTCACAACGGCTTCCACCCTGCCTGGCAAACAGACTCTACCAGACTCTGCAGCGTCTGCCCTGTTTGGAAATACGACAGCTTTCACCTTGTCCAGCAAATCGACAGCTCCCGTCTTGTCTGGCATATGACAGCTTTGGCCCTGTCTGGCGTTTGACAGCTCTCGCCCTGTCTGGCAATTTGTTACTGCACACACCTTTCAGTCTGTAATTCCCGGATGGCCATCTATTGCGGTCACTACACCCGTATCTTCAGAAAGCAAGTCTTAGTTGGCTTTCAAGGGGGGAGGACACTCTTTCCTGCTGACCAATGCCAACGCCCAACAACTTGGCACAAATACACAGCCCTCTTTAAACCTTTTTCTGATGCTCCACCCCCTAAACCGAGATGCGCAACTAAGTGGTGGATTTTTACAAACCCTATTCACATTTACATTATGGAACAGTCGCAGAAATGTCTGCAACAAATCTGTCACATGTGAACATCACTTAGTAACACTAAATGTTGCCATGAAAAATTATTTCATAAAGGAAAACTTCAAGCTAAAGTGGCCAATTAGCATTTGTATAAATGAATCAAGTAAGTAAAGGGTACGTTTACATGTGAAGATAAATTGGTAAAGACGAGCATTAGGCCCTGCAGGAATTTTGAGGCAGAATTTGAACTGTCTGCACTTTTTTGACAAAAAAAATGAAAAACGCTTGTTCTGCCTAACATTGATTTCAATGGGATGTCAGAGGTGGAACCGTGGCAAGAAAGGACATGCCACTATTTTCCCGCGAGCGGTTTCAGCGATTTTTTTGGCGCTCATTCCAACGCAGTTTCCATTTCGGCGGGTTTCCAGTAACGCGATTGAAGAGGGGAGTTCCCTTTGAACAGCTGGGGTTGGAATGTTCTCTGATCCCAGCTCTATTCAATAGGCTGCTCTAAGTTCAGGAGTTGTAAGTTACAGCTCCTGCTTAGAGGATGAGTGCTCACAGGAGCGCTCATGGGCGGATTAAGGGTACCATGGGCCCCGGGCACATTTTCACGTCTACCCCCCCCCCCCACCCCGAACTCTGAAGACAGAAATCTGAAGACGCTGTACCATATATATGTATATATATATATATATATATATATATATATGTAGATTTCTGTTTAGGCGGCCACAGATCTGGCACGGTTTTAAATTTGCTGCAAAAGCAGAATGAGCCATATAGAAGAGAAAAAGCAGAATACGTTGAGAACCTAAAGAGTCAGGAGCATTAAATTGTTTATGGTTTCCAGAAAAAAATCTGCTGTGCGTGAATATAACCTTGACCCCTTCAGGACTGAGCCTGTTTTTGCCTTGTGGATGCAGCCGATTTTTTCGAATCTGACATCTGAAACTGTATGTTGTAATAACTTGGTAATGTTTTTACCTATCCAAGCAATTCTGAGATTGTTTTCGCGTTACATATTGTACTTTGTTAGTGGAAAAATGTGATCAATAAATTCAGTATTTGTTTGTGAAAATCACCGAACTTTAGTGAAAATTTGCAAAAATTAGCATTTTTCTAAATTTAAATGTATCTGCTTGTAAAGCAGATAGCAATACCACACAAAATAGTTACTAATTAACATTTCCCATATCTCTACTTTATGTTGGCATCGTTTTTTGAACATCATTTTATTTTTCCAGGACGTTACAAGGCTTAGAAATTTAGCAGCAATTTCTCAAATTTTCAGGAAAATGTCGAAAACCTATTTTATAGGTACCAGTTCAGTTCTGAAATGGCTTTAAGGGCCTTATATATTAGAAACCCTCATATGTCACCCAATTTTAAAAACTGAACCCCTCAAAGTTTTGAAAACAGCATCTAGAAAGTTTCATCCATTTTCATCCATTTTTTTTCTGTAACACAGAAGGTTTTACATGAGAAATGCAACTCAATATTTATTGCCCAGTTTCTGAAGTTTTTAGAAATATCCCACATGTGGCCCTAGTGTCCTAATGGACTGAAGCACAGGACAGGCCTCATAAGCAAAGGAGCACCTAGTGGATTTTGGGACCTCCTTTTTATTAGAATATATTTTAGGCACCATGTCAGGTTTGAAGAGGTCTTGTGGTACCAAAACAGTCGAAACACTCAAAAAAATACACCATTTGGCAAACTACACCCTCAATGAATTTATAGAGTGGTATAAGGAGCATTTTAACTGCATAGGTTTTTTGCTGAATTTAGTGGAATTAGTCCATAAAAATTAAAATCTAAATTTTTCCAATAAAATGTAAAAATTATCAATTTTTACAAGACATAAAGAAGAAAAAGCACCTCAAGATTTCTAATGTAATTTCTACTGATTACGGCAATACCCCATATGTGGTAATAAACGGCTGTTTGGATACACAGGAGGGCTCAGAAGGGAAGGAGCGCTATTTGGCTTTTGGAGCTTAAGTTTGCTGGATTGGTTTTTGGGTGTCATGTCGTAATTGCTAAGCCCCTGAGGGACCAAAACAGTGGACACCCCCCAGAAGTGACCCCATTTGGGAAACTACAGACCTAAAAATAATTTATCTAGGGGTACAGTGAGCATTTTGATCCCACAGTTTTTTTTTGCTAAATTTAGTGTAATTAGGCCGTGAAAACTTCTATTGTTTTTTATTCTTTTTTTTTTTACGGCGTTCACCGTGCTTTATAATTGACATATTTAATTTATTCTGTGGGTCGATGTGATTACGGTGATACCATATGTATATAGGTTTTTTATGTTTTATGGTGTTTGCCCTCTGGAGACAATGCCAATCACACTACCCCCTGTAGATAGCGCCAGTCACAATGTCCCCTCTAGATAATTCCAGTCACAATGCCCCCTGTAGATAATGCCAGTTACAATGTCCTCTGTAGATAATGCCAATCACAATGCCTCCTGTTGATAATGCCCCCAACGATGCCCACAGAAGACAAAAAAAAACAACCATTCTCACCTGCCCCCATTCCTGCACTGTCCTTCAGCGACAATACACTGGTCAGTAACCAGGCAGCATCATCCATGGGTAACGGCGCAGTCAGCATGATGACGTCATCACGCCGACCGCGTCTTTATTAAAGCGCCAAATGACGGGGTGAAAACTGATATTTCCTGTCTCGCCATCGCAATAGTAATGAATTGTATTCGCGACCTAATTGGGTGAGAGGTCCCGCTCCCCCCCAGTTCTCTGAACCGGCTGTAATTTTAACAACCAATTCATGAGAACCGGGGCAAACTGAGCCCCCTACCAGCCTCGGGCCCCGGGCACTTGCCCAGATTGCACGCAAGATAATCCGCCCCTGGGAGCACTCATGAGCCTATTCTACAGCGACACCAAAAGACGTCGCTGTAGATGATGGGCAGTCATTATGGGGTTAAAATATTTTTCATGCGTAAAGAAACAAATAAGCAAAATTAATTGTTATCGTGTCCAGCTATGCTCAGTTTACCTTGATAATAAGTGAGCGTGGAGAGGCTCATTAAAGAGGATGTACACAGTCGTGGCATTATATTTCCTGGCCAAATAATACTGTTGTTTAACGACTATCAGATGGCTGTTTACATGAGGAGAAATAACGGCAACAAACTATTATTTTTTAGACTATCATAAAAGATTCAATCAACGACAAGCAATTTCTCGCTGATCGTGCAATTGCTGAACTTGTTTACACTAGAAGATTATTGAGAACTTTTACTTCTTGCAATATTTCACATGAGAATTGTCTTGCGTAAAAGCCCCTTAACTAAAGTTGGTTTTGCGTGGGCAGATATTCGCCCTTTTTAGCACCTTTAAACAAGCACCGATCAACAAAACAGCTTGTCGATCGGCGGCTGTTTGCTCCATTCAAGCAGAACAATGACCGTTGGTTAGTCCATACATTTGTATCTTGTCAGCAGAACATTTCCCTGTGTAAACAGCGACTAGCGATTATTTTTATGGCTGCATTAAATATGTGATCAGCCAATGAAAAAGCGTCTGCTCGTTCATCGACTGATCTTTGCCTTGCTTACACACGGCAATATTGGGGTACGAGCATCCATATGAATGCTCGATCACCTGAGCATTGATGCGTGTAAAAGGGTCTTAAGGCAGGGGCTACACCTAGACTTTTTGTAGTACAACATAATTAATTTTAACAATTAAGTGAGAGCTGAAGTCTAAGATTGCATGCAACTAAATGTACTCATTTGAACTTCAGCTTTAGCTCAATAGTTAAAATCAATTATGCAGTACTACAAAAGAGTCTAGGTGTAGCCCAGGCTGGAATGTTGCTAAATATAATAAATATTTGCCACAGTATTCTGGATAAAACATAAGTGGATTATTGGAACATCCAGTGGAAAAAGTGAGTAAACACAACATTAAAAAAATAAAAAATTATTTTCAAAAACAGATCTCCTTCCCCTTCTCCAAATAGCAGTTGGAAGGACACATAAAAAAAAATTATGAAATTATTTATGGAATCTGATAAGTACTGTTGCTTATGTTGTTGAATCTTTGTGAATTACTTGGAAAAAATACTATAACACTAACAATAAACATATGTAGATTAGTCCGAATATCAAAAACTACCACATTTGTTTGTTTTAAGAACCAAATTCTTCTCATGTTTATGCTCAAGGCTTTACAGTTGATGAGTGTACACATTAAGAACTTATGCACATAGCCATATTACGGCTCTGTACAACCTCCAAGTTTACAGAGCCATAATATGACAATTGTATGGGCCCTTACTATACCTCTGTATTCCTCCCCTTTCATATGGAGGCATATAGAGGCATAAGAATTCAACAGAAAAAGAAATTGCAACATGTTCCATCGGATGCGATATGTATAGAGATATTCTCCTGGGGTCTGTACGGATCTGTACTAGAGAGCTGTACGGCCTCCGTGCACTGCTTCACATGCTCCATGCATACAAACTGTAACACGCACATACATATAAAAACACACATAGACACATATGCACAAACACGCTATTCTAGCTTCCTCAGGGGGTACAATCTAAACTACATCTTGTCCTCCTTTAATAGTGTCCCGAGTCATCAGGCTAAATGTTCCAGCCAATCCGCTCAACTGGTCCACGGCGCATGCGCGAGATTATATCTAAGGCCACGAGGCCTCCATCGCCTGTCATCACACCGCTACTGCGCGTGCGCATCTCCGAGGACGCGTCTCTATGGCCGTCGTATTGACGAGAGGGGACCGAGGCAGGCCATCGATATCTCTGCAGTATGCGCGACCCCAGGGAGAAGGATATGTGTATATCGTAGGTATGTCTATGTCTCTATTGATAATTGGTGCTAATGCTCTAAGGTCGTTAGAGAGGTATATCCCCCCCCTTACTATGTGTAGAAAAACACAAAAACAATTTAAATAGTGTCACAGTGCCCACTGTAGATAATGCAACACACTGCCCATGCAGATAGTGCCATAGAGCCACACACAAGCTCTAATACAAAGGGCTGGGCTAGTGGATATTCATAGTGTAAAAACAAGCAAACTTAGTGCCATACTCAGTGCCCACTGTTGATAGTGCCCCTAGTAGATTGTGCCACAGTGCCCCCTGTAGATAGTGCCACACACTGCCTCTGTAGATAGTGCCAAAGTGCTATCTGTAGATAGTGCCACACACTGCCCCTGTAGTTAGTGCCACACACTGCCCCCTGTAGTTAGTGCCACACACTGCCCCTGTAGATAGTGCCACACACTGCTCCCTGTAGAGAGTGCCAGACACTGCCCCCTGTAGATATTGCCACATACTGCCCTGTTACAGTGCCCATGTTGATTGTGCAACAGTGCCCATGTAAATATTGTCACCGTGCCCCCTGTTGATAATGCAACACACTGCCCTTGCAGATAGTGCCCTAGAGCCACA
Source organism: Rhinoderma darwinii (assembly GCF_050947455.1). Classification (NCBI taxonomy): domain Eukaryota; kingdom Metazoa; phylum Chordata; class Amphibia; order Anura; family Rhinodermatidae; genus Rhinoderma; species Rhinoderma darwinii. The sequence goes on from NC_134687.1 coordinate 120,304,249, forward strand.
CACAAACTGTAAAACAGTTGATTGTGCCACAATGCCCCTGTAGATAGTTCCAGAGTGACACCTGTAGACAGTACCCATGTAGGAAGTGCTACCCATTACCCCATGTAGATAATGCCACAGTGCCTATGTAGATAGTTAAATAGTACACATGTAAATAGTGTCACAGTGCCCACTGTAGATAATGCAACAGACTGCCCATGTAGATAGTCCCATAGAACCACACACACAAGCTCAATATAAATGGCTAGGCTAGTGGATATTCGGGTGTAAAAATAAGTGTACTTAGTGCTACACTCAGTGCCCCTGTAGATTGTGTCCCCTGTAGATAGTGTCCCCTGTAGATTGTGCCACAGTGCCTCCAATATATAGTGCCTCACACTGTCCCTGTAGATAGTGCCAAAGTGATACCTGTATATAGTGCCACACACTGCTCCCTGTAGTTAGTGCTACACTCTGCCCCTTGTAGATAGTGCTAGACACTTCCCCCTGTAGATAGTGGAACACTGCCCATGTAGATATTGCCACACATTGCTTCTTGTAAATAATGTCATAGTGCCCATGTAGATAGTGCCACAGTGCCCCTGTAGAAAGTGCTAGACACTGCCCATGTAGATATTGCCACAAATTGCACCTTGTAAATATTGTCATAGTGCCCATGTAGATAGTGTCACAGTGCCCCTATATATAGTGCCACCTGTACATAATGTCACAGTGCTCATGTACATAGTGCCAATATAAATAGTGCCACAGTGTTCCCTGTAGATAATGCCACAGTGTTCCCTGTAGATAGTGGCACACACTGCTCATGTAGATAGTACCGCACACTGCCCATGTAGATAGTGCCGCACACTGCCCATGTAGATAGTGCCGCACACTGCCCATGTAGATAGTGACACACACAGCCCATGTAGATAGTGTCATAGAGCCACACACTCTCCCCTCAGATAATGCCACAGTGCCCCTGTAAATAATGCCACAAATGTAGTGCCAAACTCACCTGTCCCCGTGGTTTTCTTACCAGGCCTGCTCCCATGAAATGACATAGGTGCCGCAATGATGTAATCAGGCCGCCTGCATCACAAGAAATGAGCCGAATGGCGTGAAAGGGAACTGATGGTTCCCTTGTTTCGCCGGTGCGGCCAATTCTATTGAGTCTAATTGCATGTAAGGGCCTCACGGCCCTGGTCACAGGAAGGTTTCTGGGCAACTGGAAACCCTATGCGTGCACTACTGCCCTGTCCACCTCCAAAAGAGCCTACAATGGGCCATAAACTTCAGAATTGGACCATGGAGCAATGGAGTAAAGTGGCCTGGTCTGATGAATTAAGTTGTTTTTTTACATCATATGGATGGCTGGATGCGGGTACGTGTGCGTCGATCATCTAGGTAATAAATGGTACCAGGATGAACTTTGGGAGAAGGCAAGCCAGCGGAGAATGTGTGATGCTCTAGACAACATTTTGCTGAAAAACCTTGGATTTGGGCATTCATGTGGATGTTACTTTGAAACGTACCACCTACCTAAATATTGTTGCAGACCAAGTACACCATTTCATGTCCATGGTATTACCATATTGGGAATAACTGAGTATGCGTATGGCCATGTGGACCATTGGTGCAAGCAAGAAAATAAAGTTTGATTTTGCAACTATCTCCTGTCTCCATTCCATCTATTCCATGACACAACCTGCACTTGGCTGTCATGGCTGTGGGGAATGTGGATCCACTGGGCCACTCTGCCGTAACAGAGTAGCAGCTGGTCAAGCAAAATGTCAATGACAGTCACTAGGGCTAGAGTTCCTGGACAGCTGGCTTGTGCTGGATAATCAGAAGCTGGCTTGTGTCGGACAACTGGAGGCTGGCTTGTGCCGGACTATCGAAAACTGGCTTGTGCTGCACAATTTGACTTTTCTCGGATGCAGGACATGGAGACTGTAGTCGTCACAGACACTGGATTTGGCACGGACACCGCATATGGATGGTGTAGACGTCACGGATACTGGACTTGGCACGGACACTGGACACAGATAGTGAAGTTGTCACAGACACTGGAATTAGCACAGGTACTGGACACGGGCACTGAAGTGAACACAGATACTGGACTTGGCACGGACACCGGACATGGATAGCGAAGTTGTAATGGACACTGAACCTCGCATGGACCCCGGACACGGATAGTGAAGTTGTCACAGATACGGAACTTGGCACGGACACTGGACACGGATAGTGAAGTTGTCATGGACACTGGACTTGGCATGGGCACCAGACATGATAACAAAGTTGTCACGGACACTGGACTTGACACGGACACCGGACTTGACAACGAACATGGATACTGGATACAGGATAACGCTAGGAAACCTTTGCAGGTTAACACAGGGTTAGAAACAACATTGCTCAGGCAATGAGAAAGAGTTCTTTTTAAAGCCCCGGGTGTGCTGGGATTGGATAGGGGTGAAGTTCCTGGTGCGCACGCTGACCCTTTAAAACCGAGGACGAGCGTGATCACACCCTAGGGGCATCGGCCGGAGGAGAGAGCAGTGTACGCCGGTGTCTCAAGGGAAGGAGATGCCAGCAGGGTTTCAGAGTCCGCCGGTTGCGGCCACTGGTAAGTGGGGAATGCCGGCGATCAGCGACCGCAGGCATCACACTGGCACTATATCATCCAGGGTCTCAAATTACAGGCATACAAAGCTGTTGTTTTTTTCAGATTCAAGTGGTATTGTGGCATGTTTTATCGTACTGCATATGTACAGAGATATTCTCAGCATTGCTTCTGGAGGAGAATATCTCGGTACATATGGAGTTCGACTGTACATTAGTGCACGGAACTTGTTCGGCACTGAACTAAGGGGCCGTACAGGCTGTGTGCCCTGTGCATGAGCCTTAACTTTATGTAATATTTATATCATCATGTAGTAATAATAATAATAATAATAATAATAATAATGATATTCAATGTTCACGGTGACTAATATAAATCTTAATATTCTAGCTTACGTTAGAACTTTTGAAGACGTTTTCAGAAGGTCAGGGGAACTGACGCTCCAGCATGCCCCTAATCAAGGAGGCAAGAGTCGCAACCTGTCAAGCCTAACTAATCTATTTTATTTATTGTGCAGTCTGATAGGTTGCAGCTCTCAGTCTGGTCCGGCAAGACTATGGGAGAAAAGCAGCAGTCTTGTTCTATAGTCTTGCTAGAGGAGTCAGCTACACACCAGCACCATCCCTGCTTTCTTCTATTCAATCAATCCAGAGTCAGGATTTCAAAGGACACACTGGGACACACGGCAGGCTTCATGTGACAGCGGGATGGCTCTGCTGGATCCAGGACAGTTGGGATGTATGTACATGTGGCAGGTGACAGGAACACACATACAGTATGGCAGGTGACAGTAGCACAGCATACCACCCAACCATCCCTGCTTCAGAATTAGTTCATAGCTGAGGAGCAGAGGGAGCTCCTCTGCTCGACAAGGACTCCCCGGGTACAGCGCTACTTTAAGCATTGTGCTCGGGGAAGCCCTTGACGTTACTGTCCATACACCGCATTCCAAATTATTATACAAATGTTATTTTTCGCTGATTTTCCTAAATAGTCAAATGCAAATGACAGTCAGTATAATCTTCAAGCCATCAACCGTTGGAGTATAATGCAAATTTTATTGAACAAATCTCCTAATGATAACAGGTTTTTTTTTAGAAGTAAAAAACTCAAAATAAACTGTTTCAAATTATTATGCACAACAGAGATCAAAACATTTTAAAGGTTGTAAAGAGAACTAAAATGGTAATTTGTTGTATTTGCCGCATCAGGAGGTCATATTTCCAGAAATTAAAAGCTCTTTCAATCAAAAAAAACTTAACAGGTCAAGTTACATGTTAACATAGGACCCCTTCTTTGATATCACCTTCACAATTCTTGCATCCATTGAATTTGTGAGTATTTGGACAGTTTCTGCTTGAATATCTTTGCAGGTGTAATGATGGGGGTAGGGAAAAAGACAAGTGAGCCCTAATCTACCCGCCACTCAGTCCCTGCCTACTTGCAACGACCCGCCCTAGGCGACGGGGTACAACTGGGCGACGGTCCCTACGCTCAATAAGTGCACGACAGACAAACAGACAAGGATACAAAGAAGCAAAGGGAAATGGGGCAGTTGCCCACGGCAACACCGTGAGCAACAAGAGTGGTGAACGAGCCGAGTCAAACCAGGAGTGTACGAGGTACCAAACGCAGAGCAGGAGAGTAGTGAACAAGCCGAGTCAAACCAGGAGTGTACGAGGTACCAAACTCAGAGCAGGAGAGTAGTCAGTAAGCCAGGGTCAGTATGAAGCAGGGACAAATAGTTCAAGAAACTGCAGCAGGGCCAGGAAACCAAACGAGAAGAATCACAAGCAAGGAGGAACAGGAAAGGCAGGTATAAATAGACAGAGGGCGGGAGCTAGCTCCGTCTGGCCAGGCTGTGATAGGCTCTCCCACTCCTAAGCCTGCCACCCTGAGTGGTGGAAGATGGAGTCAGTCTCACAGACATAGAAGCAGGTGCAGACTGATTACCTATGGGCGTTGACACAGAAGCTGTGCCTGGCAGATCCTTTACAGCAGGATGTCAGAATAGCCTCCCAGAGCTTCTGTTTTTATGTGAACTGCCTCCCACCCTCATAGATATTTTGCTTGAGGATGCTCCAAAGGTTCTCAATAGGGTTGTGGTCAGGGGAAAATGGGAGCCACACCATGATATTCTCTCCTTTTATGCCCATAGCAGCCAATGACACAGAGGTACTCTTTGCAGCATGAGATGGTGCATTGTCATGCATGAAGATAATTTTGCTACGGAAGGCACGGTTCTTCTTTTTGTACCACGGAAGAAAGAGGATAGTCATAAACTCTACGTACTTTGTAGAGGTCATTTTCACACCGTCAGGGATCCTGAAGGTGCCTACCAGCTCTCTCCCTATGATACCTCCTTGCTGACGTCGCAGCCTTGTTGGGACACGGTGGCCATTCACCAACCATTCACCACTCCATCCATCTGAACCATCCAGGTTTGCACGGCACTCATCAGTAAACGACACGGTTTGAAAATTAGTCTTCATGTATTTCTGAGCCCAGTGCAACCGTTTCTGCTTGTGAGCATTGTTTAGGGGTGGCCGAATAATAGCTTTATGCACACTTGCAAACCTCTCGAGGATCCTACACCTTGAGGTTTGCAGGACTCCAGAGGCACCAGCGGCTTCAAATACCTGCTTTCTGCTTTGCAATGGCATTTTAGCAGCTGCTCTCCTAATCCTATTAATTTGTCTGGCAGAAACCTTCCTCATTATGCCTTTATCTGAACGAACCCATCTGTGCTGTGAATCAGCCACAAATCTTTTCACAGTACGATGATCACGCCTAACTTTTCTTGAAATATCCAATGTTTTCATACCTTGTCCAAGGTATTGCACTATTTCACCCTTTTCGGCAGCAGAGAGATCTTTTTTCTTTCCCATATTGCTTGAAACCTGCGGCCTGCTTAATAATGTGGAACGTTCTTCTTAAGTAGTTTTCCTTTGATTGGGCACACCTGGCAAACTAATTATCACAGGTGTCTGAGATTGATTACAATGATCCAAAGAGCCTTAAGACACAATACCATCCATTAGTTGAACAACTAATAATTAAATGTTTATGACACTTAAATCCAATGTGCATAATAATTTGGAACACGGTGTATATAGAGAGTGACATCAGTGGCTACTCCTGGAGCGGAATCCCCGGCCAGAGCTCTGTGCCCGGGGAGTCCTCGGCGGGCGGAGGAGCTCCCTCTGCTCCTCCACTCTGAACTAATTCTGAAGCAGGGAGCTGATGATTCCCTGCTTCAGAATTAGTGGCTACTCTTTGAGCAGAATCCCCGTTGCCAATGATCTGCCCGGGGATTCTGTTCCTAGAGGAAACCCCTGAGGCCGCTGTCCATATATGGACATTAACGTCATTGGCTCCTCCTGGAGCGGAATTCTCTGTCAGAGTCAGCAAAGGGGATTCCGCGCAAGGAGTAACCACTGATGTCACTGTACATATATGGACATTTATGTTTTTATGGCATTATCTGGGCCCACTCATCCATGTGGAAGGCAAGCTGAACTGATTTTAGTATGGAGAAGATGTTGTTCCTTTACTGTCAGCAGATCTATATGGTTGGCTAATGCACATGGAGTTTTATTAAAGTTCTTGTTGTAATGATGACATTGTTGATTCTGGGATTTTTAATAAAATGTGAAATTTGTTGAAAAGTACAGTAAAGTGTCCACTAATTTATGAAGAAATTTAAAAGTTTAACTGGTTCCCGACTGCTGGCTGTATATTTACGGCCTGCGGTCAGGGTCCTTAAAACCCGAGCCATAGACTTTTTACGGCTCGGGTTTTAACTTGCTGCCCGCGCGATCGGGCAGCTGAATGTCGGGTCTCCGGCTGTCAGTGACTGCCGGGGACCCTGAGGAGAGGATAGAAGCAGCTTTCACTGCTTCTGTCTTCTCCGATGTCTTTTTACACAGCGTTCAATGAACGCTGTGTATAGGAATAGAGACAGCAGCAGCGGCGCTGTCTCTATTCCTCCCGGTGATCATGTGACAGGTCACATGATCGCTGGGTGCCGTTAGTGGCAGGCTGCTGCTGGGTCTTACAAGACCCAGCACAGCCCTATTAGTGACAATCGTCACTATGAGAGGGCTGATTTCCTGATTTCCCCTGTAACTGGGGCTGCTGTGCAGCTCCAGTTACAGTGGAAAAGATGGTGTAAAAGAAAAAAATATATATATAAAGTTCCCCAAAGGTCTTTTTTGACCTTTGGGGGACAGACCATAGTAATAAAAAACGAATAAAGTAAAGTGCAAAAAAAAATTAAATAATAAATACACATAAAATACCCATCCCAAAAAAAAACGTTCCCCCTGCCAATCATTGTTGTAACTCTAGCGCTGACCCATTTACCCTAATATAGACATGTAATATATTAAAATTTACGGTAGACAATGACGATCACAAATAAAAGGTCTATTTTAGGGTAAAACTATGTTATTACCCCAAAAAAATAGCTGAAACGTAAAAAAGCTTATTTTTTTACTATTATTTTCAAACTTTATGAATAAAAATTCTAAAATAGCAAAAAAGGTGTGTATAAAAACGATAAAAAATGAAACCTGCATTGTCTACGGAAAAAACCTCGCAAAAATCACGTCATTAGCCCAACAAATAAAAACGTTATAGCGATTTAACTAACACGTGCTAAAAATGGCTAAACGGTGTCTGGTCCTGAAGGCGCAAAATAGCCCGTTCCTGAACTGGTTAATTAAATATACCCAGTATATCGTTAAAATCGCTTATTTTCAGAAATAATCTTTTGATTAACCAGGCTAATTGAGAGGGAGACAGGCTGGTGTTGAGGTCTAAGCTTAGTGACTTTAATCGTGGCACTGTCATAAGATGCCACCTTTGTGACAAGTCAGTTCATGACCATCAACTGTAAGTGCTATTATTGTGAACTGGAAGCGTTTACTAATAACAGCTCGGTCATGAAGCAGCAGACCATGCAAACTCACAGTTGTCCATTTCAAACCTCATTTGCATATATATAAAATAGCTCATAACTTGGCCAAAAATGAACGTTTTAAAAAAAACAAAAAACTTTACTGTTATCTACATTGCAGTGCCGATCACATGCAATAGGAGATAGGGATTTGAGAATCTGGTGACAGAGCCTCTTTAAGTGATGAATCACATACCACTATCTGGTAGTCTAAAGGATGAATCTGGGATTGGCGGATGCCAATAGAACGCTACCTGCCAGACTTCACAGCGCCTACTGTAAAATGTAATGGCCTAGGGCTATTTTCTTCATGTATTGGGCTAGGCTGCTTATTTCCATTTAATGTTAATGCTACAGCATACAAAGACATTTTAGACAATTGTATGCTTCTAACTTTGTGGGCATAGTTTGGGGAAGGCCCTTTTTGTTTTATCATGATGAGTTAGCCTGCACAGAGCCTGACCCAAACCCCATCAAACACCTTTGGTGAGAATTGGATAAATGGGTACAAATTCCCAAAGACATACTCCAGAATCTTGTGGAAAGCCTTGCCAGAAGAGCGGAGGCTATTTTAGCCACAAAAGGGGGTGCAAATCTGTATTAACACTCATGGTTTTGAATGCGATGTCCAACAAGCTCATATGGGCGTGTTGGTCAGGTGTCCACGTTCTATTGTCAATATTGTGTGTATGTTGCCAATCACATTTTTTAACCCCTTCCCGCTGTGGCCACTTTTGTCCTGCCTGAGTCTTATTTTCCAAATCTGACATTTCTCACTTTATGTGGAAATAACTTTGGAATGCTTTTACCTATTTAAGCGATTCTGAGATTGTTTTATTGTGACACATTGGACTTTATGATACTGGTAAAATTTGGTTGATGCATTCAGTATTTAATTGGGAAAAACACCAACATTTTGCAAAAAAAATTGAAAATTGGCATTTTTATCAATTTAAATGTATCTGTTTGTAAGGCAAATAGTTAAACCAGAACAAGAAACAAGTCACGACCAGGTGTTTGAAAAAATACAAATAATCTTTATTAAAGTCAATTAGACACATGGAGACAACGTATAACACTTAGACATAATAAAATGCCATGGACCCTCGAACACAAACGGAATCCGAACGTAAAAGCAGAGTAGCCCCCCAGATGTAAAAATGGTCTGACACAACCTATATATGGCTAAAGTGCATAAGTACATATTAATGAGCAGGTACTAGGCATGGTACGCTTTGCACAGATGAACACATAAATAAGTATAGAGAATATATATAAGGTACAATCTAAGTAAAAACGACATATAAAGTAGTATACCTACACCTGCGTATAAGAAGATAAATAGGAGATCAAGACCAAGAGGGGGACCTCTGCTTAACCCAACGCGCGTTTCGCTGGTGCTTCGTCAGGGGTTGATCAACGAAGCACCCTGACGAAGCACCAGCGAAACGCGCGTTGGGTTAAGCAGAGGTCCCCCTCTTGGTCTTGATCTCCTATTTATCTTCTTATACGCAGGTGTAGGTATACTACTTTATATGTCGTTTTTACTTAGATTGTACCTTATATATATTCTCTATACTTATTTATGTGTTCATCTGTGCAAAGCGTACCATGCCTAGTACCTGCTCATTAATATGTACTTATGCACTTTAGCCATATATAGGTTGTGTCAGACCATTTTTACATCTGGGGGGCTACTCTGCTTTTACGTTCGGATTCCGTTTGTGTTCGAGGGTCCATGGCATTTTATTATGTCTAAGTGTTATACGTTGTCTCCATGTGTCTAATTGACTTTAATAAAGATTATTTGTATTTTTTCAAACACCTGGTCGTGACTTGTTTCTTGTTCTGGTTTAGTTTTAATTAGTCACTAGGACCACTAGTATCATTCGGGGTATTATTCGGTTTGCTAAGGCAAATAGTTATACCACACAAAATAGTTGCTAATTAACATTTCCCATATGTCTACTTTAGATTAGCATCGTTTTTTGAACATCCTTTCATTTTTCTAGAATGTTACAAGGCTTAGAACTTTAGCAGAAATTTCTCACATATTGAAAATTTGACAAGGCTATTTTTTCAGGGACCAGTTCAGATCTGAAGTGGCTTTGGGAGGCCCATACAATAAAAACCCCCATAAATCAGCCCATTTTAAAAACTGCACACCTCAAAGTATTCAAAACAGCATTTAGAAGGTTTCTTAAATCTTTAGGCGTTTCACAAAAATGAAAGCAATACAGAGGTGAAATTTATACATTTAATATTTGTTTTGCAGAAATTCTTTTTTAATTCTCTTTTTTTTCTGTAATACAGAAGGTTTTACGTGAGAAATGCAACTCAATATTCATTGACCAGATTCTGCAGTTTTTAGAAATATCCCACACGTTGCCCCAGTGTGCTAATGGACTGAAAAACAGGCCTACGAAGCAAAGGAGAACCTAGTGGATTTTGGGTCCTTTTTTTTAAATTAGATTATTGTTTAGGCACCATGTCAGGTTTGAAGAGGTCTTGTGATGCCAAAACAAAGGAAACACCCCAGAAAAGACCCCATTTTGGAAACTACACCCCACAAGGAATTTATCTAGGGGTGTAGTGAGCATTTTGACCCCACAGGTGTTTCATAGATTTTATTAGAATTTGGACGTGAAAATAAAATATTTTACATTTTTCCATTAAGATGTCGTTTTAGCTAAAAAAAATTAAAAAACAATTTCCACAAGGAATAAAGAAGAAAAAGCCCCCCAACATTTGTAAACCAACTTCTCGAGAGTATGCAAATACCTCACATGTGGTCATAGACTGCTGTTTGGGAACATGGTAGAGCTTAGAAGGGAAGGCGCACCATTTGGCTTTTGGAGCGCAGATTTTGCTGGATTGGTTTCTCGGCACCATGTCACATTTGGAAAGCCCCTGAGGGACCAGTACAGTGAAAACTCCCCAAAAGTGACTCCATTTGGGAAACTACACCCCTTGAGGAATTAGTCCAGGTGTATAGTGAGCTTTTTGACCCCACAGGTGTTTCATAGTTTTTATTAGAAATGGGCTGTGAAAATAAAAATGTTTACATTTTTCCAATAAGATGTCGTTTTAGCTAAAAAGAAAACAATTTCTACAAGGAATAAAGAAGGAAAAGGCCACAACATTTGTAAAGCATCTTCTCCAGAGTTTGCAAATACCCTTCATGTGGTCATAGACTGCTGTTTGGGCACACGGTAGAGCTTAGAAGGGAAGGCGCACCATTTGGCTTTTGGAGCGCAGATTTTGCTGGATTGGTTTCCCGCCACCATGTCGCATTTGCAAAGCCCCTGAGGGACCAGCAGTGTTTCCTATAAGGTGTGCGTCTGCGCGGCCGAGCACCTTCTACAGTCCAATGCTCACTAAAATTTAAAGCCCACGCACTGTCACGGGCGGCGGGTGGATGCAGTGGCGTCGCTAGTACCGGAGGGGGTTCCGGTGCTAGTGACAGCCACATTCACTCGTATGTGCGTCCTCAGGACGCAGATACAAATGAATACTATAGGCTGCAGGCCACATTAGGCCTGCAGCCTATAAGGTGCTGGGAAGACTCCCTGCGCAGGCTGATGTGATGACGTCACATCATCACGCCGGTCTGCGCATGAGTCCCGCCAGAGAGGCAGTGTCCATCCGTCGTGGGAGCGGGGCAATGTAAATACAATCTTTTGTTTTTGAGGGGGCTGTGTGGTAATATTCAGGGGGGGGGGGAATTGCTGAGGGGGGGTTGGTGTGTAGCAGTATATATAAGGGGAAAGGGGGGCTGTGTAGCACTATATACAGGGAGGATTGCTATGTAGCACCATATACAAGGGGAGGGGGGATGCTGTGTGGCACTATACAAGGGGAGGGGGGATTGCTGTGTGGCAGTATATACAAGGGGAGGGGGGCTGTGTGACAGTATATACAAGGGGAAGGGGGGGCTGTGTGACAGTATATACAAGCGGAAGGGGGGCTGTGTAGCAGTATATACAAGGGAGGGGGGATTTATGTGTGACAGTATGTACAAGGTGAGGGGGGATTGCTGTGTGACAGTATATACAAGGGGCAGGGGGGGCTGTGTAGCACTATATACAAGGGGAGGGCGATTTCTGTGTAGCACCATATACAAGCGGAGGGGGGTTGCTGTGTGGCAGTATACACAAGAGGAGGGGTACTGCTGTGTAGCACCATATACAAGGGGAGGGGGATTGATGTGTGGCAGTTTATACAAAGGGAGGGGGATTGCTGTGGGGCAGTATATACATGGGGAGGGGGATTGCTGTGTGACAGTATATACAAGGGGTGGGGGGATTGCTGTGTGACAGTATATACAAGGGAAGGTGGGATTGCTGTGTGACAGTATATACAAGGGGAGGGTGGATTGCTGTGTGACAGTATATACAATGGGAGGGGGGATTGCTGTGTGGCAATATATACAAGCGGAGGGGGATTGCTGTTTAGCAGTTTATACAAGGGGAGGGGGAATTGCTGTGTGATAGTATATATGTAACACCCATGGCCGCGGGCCATCAGGAGTACTCACCTCCTGACGGCCGCAGCCATGGCTCACTTCCTCTTCACTCTGTTGTGTCCCATCTGCTGTGTCCACGCACCTGAATTAGATACCCAAATTAGCCCATGAGCACCCTGGACTATAAGAAGGGCCCTGTCCCTTCCTGCATGGCTGTTTTTTTTTGCGGGATGAGCTGTAGTTTTTATTTTGTACCATTTTGGGGTACATGCGACTTTTTAATCACTTTTTATCCTTTTTTTTGTGTGGAGGCAAGGTGACCAAAAATAGCAATTCTGCCATAGTTTTTTTTAGGTTTTTGTTTATATAGCGTTCACCACACATTATAAATTACATGTTAACTTTATTCTGCGGGTCAGTACAATTCCGGCGATATCAAATTTATAGAACTTTTTTATGTTTTACAACTTTTTGCACAATTATTGGATTTTTATTTAAATTTTTGGTACACAAAGTGACCAAAAAACAGTAATTCTGTCAATGTTTTTTAGTTGTTTTTTTTACTGCGTTCACTGCGCAAGATAAAAAACATAATATTTTTATAGTTCAGGTCGTTACGGGCGTGACGATACCAAATATGTATGGTTTATTAATTTTTTTCAATCAGAAATGACTTGATAAGGGAAAAAGAGTGATTGTGTTTTATTTTATTACTTGAAATTTTTGTTTAATTTTTTAGAACTTTTACTTTTACTTTTTTTTACACTTTTTTTAGTCCCACTAGGGACCTTGAAAGTCCAATTGTTTTATTGCCGTTCTAATACATTGCACTAACTATGTAGCAATGTAATAGAACTGTCTTTCACTGACAGCAAGCCGATTAGGCTCCGCCTCCGGGCCTAATCGGCTTCCGCAATGGCAGACCAGGTGGCCATTGTTAGGCCTCCTGTTTCCATAGTAGCAGTAGGCAGCCCTGCTTTCGCATGGCAGGGCTGCGGATTTGCTACATACCACTAAGATGCAGCGATCGCTTTCGAAGTTGAGCCGACGCTATCTTGCCGTCGGTACCGGAAGCCTTTTACGCCCAGCCACCCGAACGGGAGATAGGAGGCTTTCATAGTTGGCTGACCAGGGGGCCAGTACTAGGCCTCCGGTTGCCATTGCAGCCACCGGCAACTCTGCATTGAATACGGCGCATATTGATTCTATGGCTAGAATCAAAAGCAAATGTTATTGGCAATAATAATAATAACAATTGAAGCCACTTTCACCACTTTGCAATAAATTTGTGTCAATGTTTTTTAAACAGATTAACTAATGAGGGGAATCTAATGTTTATGTGTAAACAACAAAGATTTAAAGATTGCACGGTGGCATTGGATATCATGACAGATATGTTTTTCATTCTTCAGCTTAGAAATGTTTTGTTTTTTTTTTATTTCTACCATTTTCTTATTCTAGGAAGTTATACCATCATGCATACCTGATTGATGTTTATGATTGGCCAGTATAAAGGCAGCCAGAATGATTTAATTTTTAAGGGTTTACAAACTAGACTCTTCCAAACGCTAGAGTTGTGAAAGTTGGTCTCATATGATTTTGGTAGATAAATCACACAAAGTTGACCTAAGATGGCGCCAATGGAGAAAATTACAATCATCTAGTTGCCTCTACTGCTGGCCTAGGAGAGTAGGCAACTCCTTTGTCATTGTGATCACACTGCACTCATGTCTACGTAACTGATTATATAGAACACTTACAATGGCGGATGACCATATGGGCGGCTCAAGAGGCTGCCCGGGGCCCGAAGCTTCAAGTGGGCTCATGCAGGGGTGGGATCCGGTCGGTTTGCCCTGGTTCTCGCGAACCAGTTGTTAAAATTACAGCCAGAGTACCAGGCAGAAGCTGGACGCACGGTCCCCTGTACTCAACTTTATCAGCGTCCTTAGGACGCGAATACAATTGATCAGTCTAGTGCTGGCGAGGCACATGAACTTTCAGGGCGACGGTGAAGAAGAGGGGCCCAAGTTTCGGGAACAGCCCAGAGCCTATGGTCTACTTAATCTGCCAGTGGAACACTATACTCGGGCTATATTATTAAAACCCTACAAAAAAGTTTTTAACAATAACTGTGGGATTCTGTTACAACGGTCACTATTGACATTGATTTCCCTTTTAAATTTCATAAACTAAATAAATCTTAATTTACGTACAGTATTCAGAGATATTACTAGTAGTTATTGAATAAGTCGAGTCATATTATTATGACCGCCTCCTACGCGTAGGAGCCCATGAAGGAAGTGATATGTCGTTGGCTAGCTTGGTTGGTAAATAAGGTGTACGATAGGCTGTCTGAACACATATCACTCGTTGTTGCCATGGGTAAAAGGGGTGACTTATCAGAGTTGCTTTTAGGCCAAGAGTGACAGTATTTCTTAAACAGTGCAGTTTGTGAACCGTTCGTGTGCTGCTGTGGTGAAAGTGTATCGTGAGTGGACAAATGTCACTATTGGGAATAACCAACAGAAACTGCGGAGCAAAACGTGCCATTGATGTGAGAGGTGAACGTCAGCTATGAAGGTGTGCGAAGGACAAACGATACGCTACAGTGGAGCAGCTCACCGTGAAAATCAACCAGGGGCTACCAAACATGTGTCTAAAACAACAGTTCAGCGAAACCTACTGCGTATGGGGCTCCGAAGCAGACAGATGTTCACTGTTGCAATGCCAATAAAGGTGCATTGGAAAAAAAGGCTTCAATTTGCACGGCAATATCGGAATTGGACCGATGTTTGAGTTGCCTTCTTCGATGAGTCACGTTTTTGCTTCATCTAATGGATGGACGTTGGCATGACAGGCGACAAACAGAGAACAAACACTCTGCAACCAGTGCGGGAAGAATACAAGCTGGTGGCGGCAGCATTATGGTCTGGGGATTTTATTTATGGCATTTCTGGGCCTACTCATCAATGTGGAAGGCACTCTGAACCAATTTGGGTATTAATCCATCGTTGCAGATCACCTCAACCCATACATGCTGTTTGTCTTCCCTGGGGCAGATGGAATCTTCCCCCAAGACAATGTGACATGTCACATGGCTAGAAATGTCCGACAGTGGTTGGAAGAGCATGACCAAGACTTCCAAGTACTTGCTTGGCCCCCTAATTTTCCAGACTTGAACCAATTGTGCATCTGTGGGACAACCTCCATCATCTTGTTCACTCTATGGATCCTCCTCCACGCACCCTTCAGCATGGCTCCAGATATCGGAGGCAACCTACCAACACCTTATTCAGTAAACTCCCAGCATGTGTAGCTGCTGTCCGTGCTGGACACGGTGGTTACTCTGGATATTAGCTGGTAGTAATAATGTGATTTGACTGTGTTGTTCTACTGTTATTTATTGCAACATACAATTTCTTTAGTTCTATTGTTTAAACGTGAAGTATTGAGTTTGAAAAAGAACATAATGTTCAAGCTTTTAAACTAATGTTGATTAGTAGGCAAACAAAAAACCAGAACCAAGAAAGATGCCAATAAAAGCTCTGTCCTTTGTAAATTACTACCATAGTATTACTGACATGCTTGTCTCATTTTGTCTGTTTTATTGGAAATTGAGGAAAACATTTACTGTATCTTTAGGCTGGGTTTCCACAGGATGTTTTTATAGTGCTTATTTTATTGGGTTTTATTGCAGTTTTGTTGTGGCTTTTTCGTGCTTCTTTGCTTTGAAAAATTCCTTTTACAAACACATAAGTTTTACCGTGATTTTACACTATTTTGCATTGTGATTTTCGACCGTGCAGCTTTTATTGTTGAAGCACAATGAAACCATGGTATCAATGTGCTTCATCTGTAATATGGTTTCTTTGTACTTCACCTGTAATAGCTACACAGCCAAAACTGCATTGCACATTTGCGGCAAATAGTGGTAAAATGCATGCAGTTTTTAAAATAGTTTTTTCAAAGAATTTAGGCCCCATGCACACGACCGTAATTTGAACCGCAATTATGGAGTCGTAATTGTGGATCACAGTACGAATCCATTCATTTTATTGCCCACGGACACCTTCTGGTATATTTACAGGAAGGTGTCCGGGCCATAGAAAACATCCGTAAAAAATAGGACATGTCCTAATTTTTTATTTTACAGACCATGCTCCTATACTTTATAAAGGGAGTACGGCCCGCAAATGCGGGTGACTGTCCATGGCCGTCCGCGGTCCGTGTTAAGGGGGCCTTAAGAAGCACATAAAAACAGCTACAAAACGAAAATAAAAACTATTAAAAACAACGCAATAAAAACGTCCTGTGGACAATCAGCGTGAGTAAATCTTCCTGGAGCACTTGCTCAACTACCAATGTTAATTATTCTTATATGTCTTTTCTTGTAGGAAATGTGATATAAACGTTATTAATTCAATTACCATTAACATCTTATTTGGCAAATATTTTATATACCCATCTACTAACCATTGCTCATTTAGTTGTAGTTTTTAAATCATTCCTTTCACTTAGGCTGGGTTCACGTGTTGCATTTAAAATGTGTTTTTGACCGCAATGTATAAAACAAATCTAATGCAGTCTAACTTTAGCTCAGGTTTTAGGCTCCTTTATGATAACTGATCTCAATTGCTGCAATTATTATTTTAACAAAGCTTTGTCAACAGATAAACCACACAATGTTAGGATTTTCATAAAATGCCCTAACAAATCTAAATTAACGGGTGCATCTGTATCCTCTAAAAAAAACCCAATCTCTCTCATCAGGGCTAAAATGTTGAGCACAGTAAGCTAATGATCCCTCTTGGCCAGTCAATTGTGTTTAGAAGGCTCAAATAGGTTCTCCTTTTGCCTGATTAAACTCATATAAAGCGTAAAATGTAAATACTGAGTCAAGAAAATAAGCAATAAATTGTTACCATTGTGTAGTCATCAGTGAAATAGTAAGCAGTTTTTGAAGCACATTTTCTCCAGGACTGGATTAACGCATACAACACTATGCAATATTGTTCACAGATGCTGCTGGCAGAGAAATCCATTTTCCAATAAATATTGTCAATCTTCCCATAACAACATTCCCCTTGGTTTCTAGGCTGCCTCCGTTAAGCTGTACATCTTTCTCTCCTTATTGGATATTTCTTATACTCTTAGTGAGTGTGGTGCACAGTGATTAACATAGGCTGAAAAGTATGAAGCCTGGAGAGCTATTGCTCAGTGTAATCTAATAGGTGATTTGATGAACCCAGCCTTGTGTATAATTAACAATTCCTTATTTCGAATAAGAAGTTGTTAAGCTTTAAGCACTTAAGGACGCAGACAGTTTTGGCCTTATGGACCAGGCCAATTATTTCAAATCTGACATGTGTCACAATTTCTCACATTTTAAAAAAAAATCTAATTTTGACCAGTTCAGTTCTGAAGTAGCTTTGCGGGCCTTTTATATATATATATATATATATATATATATATATATATATATATATATATATATATATATATATATATATATATATATATATAAATATATAAAAGAATATATATATAGAAAGTCCCCATAAATCACCCCATTTTAAAAATGGAACCCCTCAAAATAGCATTTATAAAGTTTCTTAACCTTTTAGATGTTTCATGGGAATTAAAGCAAAGTGGAGTTAAAATGTACAAATTTCATTAGAATCCATTTTCTTCACTAACACAGAAGGTTTTACCAGAGAAACCCAACTCAATATTTATTGCCAAGATTCTGCAGTTTTTATAAATATCCCACATGTGGCCCTAGAGTCCTAATGGACTGAAAAACAGGCCTCAGAAGCAAAGGAGCACATAAGTGGATTTTGTGGCCTCCTTTTTATTAGAATATATTTTAGGCACCATGTCAGGTTTGAAGAGGTCTTGTGGTGCCGAAACAGTAGAAAGACTACAAAAATTACACCATTTGACAAACTACACCCCTCAAAGAATTTATCTAGCGGTATAGTGAGCATTTTGACTCCACAGGTTTTTTTTTGCTGAATTTTAGTGGCATTAGGAAGTGAAAATTAAAACCTACATTTTTTCCAATAAAATGTAGACATTTTAAATTTTTACAAGAAATAAAGGAGAAAAAGCACCCCAACATTTGTAAAGCAATTTCTCCCGATTACAGCAATACCCCATATGTGGTCATAAACTGCTTTTTTGACACATGGCAGGGCTCAGAAAGGCAGGAGCGCTATTTAGCATGAATATTTTGCTGGGTTATTTATTGGGCGCCATGTCGCATTTGCAGAGCCTCTGAAGTACCAGTACAGGGGAAATCCCTGAAAAGTGACTTCATTTTGGAAACTACACTCCTTGGGGCAGTCATCTAGGGGTGTAGTGACCATTTTGACCCCACAGGTGTTTCATAGATTTTATTAGAATTAGGAAGTGAAAATTAAAAATTTTATTTTTTCCAAAAATATACAGTTTCAGCTACCAATTTTTTATTTTCACAAGGGATAATAAGAGAAAAAAACACCACACAATTCGTTACTGAATTTCTTCTGAGTATGACAATATGTTTGGGCACATGACAGGGCTCAAATTGGAAGGAGCACCATTTGGCATTTGGAGCGCAGATTTTGTTAGATTGGTGTTCGGGTGCCATGTCACATTTGCAGAGTTCCCTTAGGTACTAGTACTGTGGAAACCCTCAAAACGTAACCAAATTTTGGAAACTACACCCCTCAAGGCATTTATCATTTGCCTTGAAACATGACAGGGCTTAGAACTGAAAGATCCCAATGTGCATTTGAGGCCTATTTTAATGATTTTCACAGCATTGGCCCACAATTGCAGGGCTCTGAGGTCAAATAGTAAAACAAACTCCCAAGTAGTGACCCCCATTTTGGAAACTACACCCCTTAAGGCATTTTAATTTAATGTGCAGCGGATGGTGCAAAGTGAAAATTGCCATTTTCCACTGATATACCATTTTAGTGCACAATATGTTGTGCCCAGTTTGTGCCACTGCAAACAAATACCTCATAAACTGGGTTCTCCCGGATAGGTGAATGCCATTTATGTGTTTGGGCACACTGTAGGGCACAGAAAAGATGGAGCACCATTTGGCTTTTGGAGAGCAGATTTTGCTTGGTAGTTGTTCTGTTTGGGGTTTTGCTGGTATTTCAATTTATAATGTGGGAGCATATGTAAGCTTTGCGGAGTACATAATTTTGTCGACTATGCTATTGCTTCTAGCAAAACGACGGATCCAGTGCACAACAGAGACAAACGTAAACCATGGGCACCGGATCCATCACATTTAAAATCAATGGTGATGGAAACGTGTCAGTTTGTCTGTTTAGGGTCCCGTTCTGACGGAAAGCTCCAACGAAACGTCAGAACGGGACCCCAACGCAGATGGGAACAGAGCCTTAGTAATTAAGAAAATTATTTATATGCAATAGATTCAGAATATTAAGTCTTAGGGCACATTCAGACGTGGCGGAATTGCTGTGTAATTCCGCTGCGGACAGTCCGCAGTGGAAATCCTTTGCAGACAGTTTGTCCATTGGTTTCCACACCTTTTTAGTTATCTTTGTGCAGATGTTGCGGAAAATTCCACTGCGGGCGATAGGCTGCAGTGCGGAATTTTCAGTCCGCAGCATGCACTGTCTGTTGCGGAGAAGAAGCGGAATTTCACTGCGTATTTCAGCCTTTGCAATGCAAAAACTGAAATCTGTGGCAAGTCCGCTGTGTTTTCTGCAACGTCTGAATGACCTGTCAAATATGCAAATGTTGGTGCAGATTCGTTGCGTAATTGCCCCAAATCTGCACCAACATTTGCAGCGGAAAAATTCCACCACGTCTGAACGTGCCCTTACACATCTTTTGAGATACATTTGTTAATGCCCTCAAAATTCATGAACCTACTCATTTAGAATTTGTAATTTTGTACACCAAAAATTCATGACATTATTCATTTGCTGCATAATGGGTCATTTTATTGAGTTATCAAGATGAACTAAGCTGTATTTCTACGACATCTATGATGAATGTTCAGCGTATACGCTAGGAAAGTCTCCCAACATATACACTAGTGTGCCCATACAATTTAAATGGTTATTCCAAAAGAGCGTCCTTTTGGCATATGTTTGGCCAGTATATGCAAGAATACAGATTACTCGACTGTAATAAAAATGGCAGTAAAGTAACGTTTTTCCAAAACAACTGTATGCAAAAGAGATGGTCAATGACAGACGTATACAACTGAATAGGCAAACTGTTGTATGGGGGATATATTTTGCAGATCTTTTTTAAACAGTACAGCTAAATAAAATAACTGAACACGACGCAGACCAAGCCTAGCCTGGGGTTTTAGTATTTGTGAGGTTCCAGGAGTGCAAGTACACCTACTACATTACCGTTACAGAAAAGTTATCACAATGTACAGGATGAAGTCACAAAGAGTCAGGTGACCAATTTAGCTATACTACATGTATACTTGAAAATTAAATAGAAAGCATTAACTCTTTAGAATTGGCTTTTTGGGTTTTGAGTCTGACACCCAACAAGATAGAGGCTAATGTCAATATCTGCCCTATTACTACAAAATGACATCATATAAGAGTGAAAACTACAGTGCAAAAAAGGCAAACCAATTTATTTTCTATCATCTGTGAGATATTGATAAGGGGACTGTATATATAAAATGTGAACAACATATTTACTGACTAATTGGAAACCTTTTTAATGATCCTTTATTTGGCAGGAAAATGCTCTTTTCATTACAATCTGAGAGAGTCATTTTTATTTTCTGTAACATCTGTTCTGGGAGGAAACATTAGTGACTGGCATCCTGATTTTTTTATCCAAGCAGCTGACCGCACATGGCATGCTAGTGAAAATTCAATTTGTAATACGGTCCAGTCCCACCCTAAGGGTATGTTCACACGGGCTATTTTCAGCCGTTTTTCCGGCCGTAAACGTCCTGAAAAACGGCTGAAAAATCAGAAGCAGAACGCCTACAAACATCTGCCCATTGATTTCAATGGAAAATACAGCGCTCTGTTTGGACGTGGCATTATTTTACGCCTTATTTTGAAATGACGGCATGTAAAAAGCCGCCCCATAAAAAGAAGTGCATGTCACTTCTTGAGCCGTTTTTGGAGCCATATTTAATTGACTCAATAGAAAAACAGTTCCAAAAACATCCATAGAAAACACCGCAAAAAACGCTAGTTGCTTAAAAAACGGCTGAAAATCAGGAGCTGTTTACCCTTGAAAACAGCTCCGTATTTTCATCCGTATTTTGTTAAGAGTGTGAACATACCCTAAAGGATATAAATTGGCGCAAGCTTTTCAGCTTTCTTTGACAAGAGATCATAATGGGGAGTTTTATGTCTAATTAGATCTACTTAAAGTTTACCTATTCTTTTCTTTTGCTTTTTAGTTATCTAAATTGCTCCAAAATTCTATGCTGATTGATTTCATATTATTTACTGGAGAGTGGGGCTGTTTTTCTGGTTCACGCAACTGATTTTTTTATGTGGAAAAAATCTGTGTGGAATTGGCTAAGAAACCGTTGCAGAAATATAAGTCCAATGGCTGATCTCCTGGAACACTTATAAAAATATTCTTTATATATTTTTCACAGTTTTGATCACAATATGAGGCAGGATATGATTAAAAGGAGAGAAATATATTTAGGGGATCAAGAGTTCCAATTCAAACATTTTTTTTTTGCCTTTTTGTTTATTTTCATTATATTTTATTTTATAGTGTTCCCTTAATGGGGGTATTCCCTGAATCGTTAACGAGAACAAAGGCCCTGTTCCTCCTCACTGCATTTGACATTGAATGGAGCAGCGGTCGAGCATTGGTGCTGCAGTTCCATTCAAAGTCTATGGCAATGACACTCGGCTGTTTCTGTCATTCCTATAGACATTAAATGGAGGAGTGGGCACATGCTTCACCACCGCTCCATTTAACCATCTTCTCACTGCTGGGGTGAAATGAAAAGGAATGGGGTTCAGGATCCCTGTTCTCCCGATAGGTAGGGGTCCCAGCAGTGGGGCTCCCAGCGATAAGACAATTATTACCTATTCTGGGGATAGGTAATAATTTTTGATTCTCGAAGTACCCCTTTAAATAGTAACATTTTTGCCGTTTGAATCCACCACTAGGGGGAGCTTCTAAGTTTACTCAAGACACATTTGTTTTTTCGTTCAAAATTAGCTTCATAAAATTCGGGTCTTCAGTAAACTCCTCACAGTAGGGCTGCAAGCAAATCAAATTTTAGCATTTCACTCTGGCTGTGTGAAGGGAAACAAGAGGATTTAGAACTCTGTAGCATAAAAAATGAGCCCCAACTATACTTATAAAGACAAAACAGATAAAAACAAGGAGACATATATACAAAAACACTGAAAAAGGCCATACTTATAAATGGACACAGCCAGGTCAGAAACGCTGATGAAGGAGAGTGAGCAGGTGCTTTAAATAATAGTAGCCACTCCCACTAGTCTTGAGGGGAGTGGTATGTGGTGCATGGGATGTGTAGTAAGAAATAATAAATGAATAGTGTATGTGCAAGTGTAATAATATAAGTGAAATATAGGAGGCAGTAATGAGTAAAGTGCCTCAAAAATAAATGAATAATGGGGTACAAGTGTGTGAAACATGGAGGGATAGTGTGTAAGTCATGAGGCGCAATGTGTGTAGCCAGGTAGAAGCCTATTTGTGACGCCTTGATAATTCATAGAGCGGGCTACCCTGCTTGCTAAGCCAAACAACAACACACCATGCTCTCCCAGCATCAAAGACCCGGCTGTGTCCAAAAGAAGCGAATATAAGTAATAATGAAAAATACCTGGGATATTAGTGATAATTTTGGCCAAAAGGACGCAAGCTCGCAATCCACGACAAGGATCCCCAGACTTGCGAGTCCCTAACTCCCTAACTGGAACGAAAAGCTCCTGATGCACAGACAAAACAGATAAAAACAAGGGGACATATATACAAAAACACCGAAAAAGGCCATACTTATAAATGGACACAGCCAGGTCAGAAACGCTGATGAAGGAGAGTGAGCAGGTGCTTTAAATAATAGTAGCCACTCCCACTAGTCTTGAGGGGAGTGGTATGTGGTGCATGGGATGTGTAGTAAGAAATAATAAATGAATAGTGTATGTGCAAGTGTAATAATATAAGTGAAATATAGGAGGCAGTAATGAGTAAAGTGCCTCAAAAATAAATGAATAATGGGGTACAAGTGTGTGAAACATGGAGGGATAGTGTGTAAGTCATGAGGCGCAATGTGTGTAGCCAGGTAGAAGCCTATTTGTGACGCCTTGATAATTCATAGAGCGGGCTACCCTGCTTGCTAAGCCAAACAACAACACACCATGCTCTCCCAGCATCAAAGACCCGGCTGTGTCCAAAAGAAGCGAATATAAGTAATAATGAAAAATACCTGGAATATTAGTGATAATTTTGGCCAAAAGGACGCAAGCTCGCAATCCACGACAAGGATCCCCAGACTTGCGAGTCCCTAACTCCCTAACTGGAACGAAAAGCTCCTGATGCACAGACAAAACAGATAAAAACAAGGGGACATATATACAAAAACACAGAAAAAGGCCATACTTACAAATGGACACAACCAGGTCAGAAACGCTGATGAAGGAGAGTGAGCAGGTGCTTTAAATATTAATAGCCACTCCCACTAGTCTTGAGGGGAGTGGTGTGTGGTGCATGGGATGTGTAGTAAGAAATAATAAATGAATAGTGTATGTGCAAGTGTAATAATGTAAGTGAAATATAGGGGGCAGTAATGAGTAAAGTGCCTCAAAAATAAATGAATAATGGGGTGCAAGTGTGTGAAACATGGAGGGATAGTGTGTAAGTCATGAGGCGCAAAGTGTATAGCCAGGTAGAAGCCTATTTGTGACGCTTTGATAATTCATAGAGCGGGCTACCCTGCTTGCTAAGCCAAACAACAACACATCATCAGCGTTTCTGACCTGGCTGTGTCCATTTGTAAGTATGGCCTTTTTCGGTGTTTTTATACTTATAAAGAGTATGGCCTACTGTATTTAGAAAAAAAAAATCAAAATAATAGGTACACTTTAAAGATGAGTAATACCCATGAAGTGTAATACTGACATGTACATGATGGTCCAAAGAGTTAAACCAGTGGCTCCCTGAACCGGAGTTCAAGGCTACTGGAAGCTGAT